>NW_020654878.1:6537091-6633767 GCF_003589595.1 Hyposmocoma kahamanoa
TTGACCTTAGATCATTATTATCGTAAGCGGCATAGAGGTATTCAATGTCATTTCCATATTTAAATATACTATTTTATATAATAGAGTTAATAATGGGGAATAATAATAGGAATATTCCGTGATTAAGTTCTAATGGTAAAATCTTCAGGTTCGATTATTGTTCCGTTTGAAAACAATTTGATGAATAGTCAGTAATCATCATTGACTTACAATAAGTCAATGGTAATCATATTCGACGAAGATCTTACGTTAATAATTTAAACTATTTTCTATTGCTGTGTGATAGTTTTATGTATGTACAGTTCTATCTTTACAGCAAATATAGGAGGTAGAAGATCGAAGGATGTAGACGCGACATGCAGCAGCATTATGATTATGACTTGGTTACATTAACTTAGAATTATGTAAATAAGCACAAACCTTTCCTATTGTGATTACAAAAATTTTGTAATTAACATGTGTTTCAAGACTGTTAAAGAAGTTAGTATAATTCTTAAGATAAGGGCACTATATACATACCGATTAGATAAAATAAAAATTACAATTTGTACGTTTACGACCGATGAAGCGAGAACTCAAACTGACAGCCGGTTCATACTATCACCATTCGCGACCGCACACGCAGCCCCCAAACTCCTTTCACTCGATTGCCACAACACAACGACAATGACACTATTCAACACTAAGGACCTCGTTTAGTGTACACGTTCCAAGTAAATTCTTGACATAACAAAAAGAGCAAGTAAATAAGCAAAGAATTTTTATTTCTAGTCTCGGCCTTAGACTTTACTTGGTGTAATTTAAATTAACCGCATAATGAATTTGCCAACTGTAAAATAAAAAAAAAACACTTTTAGCAAAGATAGTCCTTCCGACCGACTTTTTAATGAAGTCGATGTTTCAAGTTATTTCAACGATGTCGTAGTACCATAGTAGGCATTTAGTTATGGTAGGTACAGTCAAGAGCACATCAAGCTTAACACTGTACTTTGGATTGTTCTTATCGTAAGCGGCATAGAGTTGGATTAAAGATTTAAGTTTTTGAACGTGCTCTTGACCATGTAGGTACCTACTACTATACCTACGACGAGGTACACAGCAAAAACTACACTGCAAGATATTTTACGTTCAATATCTGCTACAAAGTTGGAAAATAACGTTTATTTACTACATAAACAGCTTCTACTGTAACAAAAAGTTTCATTCAAGCAAACTACTAAAAGATTTACTTACTTCCGTAGATCATCAAACCACAAAACAATTCAACAGCGAACAAACTGTCAATTTCAAATAAATAGATAAACGTTATAATCCTGCTATTTAAAAAATGTGGAAGTACTTCCATTAATACCTTAATAACTTTCAATTAGGGTTCATTAACACCGACCTAGACCCTATTGTCCGTAGTTTATATTTACTGCTAACACCGTTATTATTTTTTATAAATTTATCATCATACATCAATACTAGAGTTGCAACTCGGTATTCGGCTTATTCGGACTATTTTTTGGCATTCGGCCGAATACCGAATATTAAATCACTATTCGAATACCTAAAAAAAGGAGGAAGAACTAAGAAGATACAGTAAATTATCAAAATAGTAACTTCTATGAGATCGAAAAAAAGGTAACAAATCAAATGAATACTTCCTACTTATTATGTAATTTTGTCATAAAGTCATGATTTTTTTATTTGTCAAACGCTAACAAAATCAACCTAGTACTTATTATTTGCAAATGAAAATAAAATTAAGTGTTTGAAAGTTAATCAAACTGAAGTAAAATAAACAATTACTTTCTTCGTTAAGGTGTCATAAATTTGAATTATAAACTAGAAAATAAAATTTCGTTTTTTTTTCTTTTTATGAAATCATGCATCATTACTGGTTTAATTTAATTTAACTTATATATATGTATGTATAGCTATCTTTGCTATAATGCGGTTTGTGCGCCAATTTTCGTAAGATCATTAATCAAGCCGAATAATTTGGCGAATATTCGGCTGAAGGCGAAATACTATTCGTAGCAACACTAACCAATACTAATCGGCTTGCAATACATTCATTTTGGGCGATTAAAATTGGCACTGAATATAAGTACAGGTACCTATTTAATATTTTGTACGGTCTCAGAAAGCCGTTACGGGTTAGTTACATTGCTGGAAAAAGAAATCAGGCGTTTTGTGTTTTGTTCAAAGCATTTAGACTTTTGTAAATAGTAGTTACCTATGTTATAGTAGTTGTACAGTCATATACACAAGATACCTGACCCCCCAAGCCGACTTTGTCGACCTTTAGGTTCTGAGCACAAAAATGTGGAGAAAATTGTTAAACAAACTTAATTTTTAACCTGTGAGCCGCAAAATTTATTTAGGTATGGCTCCCTAGTCGTCTCATTACGAATGACATTTAGTTCTTACTTAAATACAGAACACAAATTTCAACCAGATATAGCAAGGAAGTCGTAGCCTAGCGGTATAAGGATTGCTTTGCAAGTTGAAGCAAGCATGGTTCGAGTCACATTAAAAACAATGTTATATTTTTTTTATTTTTAACCTTTGGATAGGTGTAAGGAATGTTTAAAAATGTTATATTCTCAAAATGAACCACCTTCCACAAACATTAGGTCAATGAAATAAAAGTCACCTTGAGTAATTCAACAAATATTTTAATATTTTTTCTTCTAAATTATAATTAGTAAACATATTTAAAATACTTACAGTCTGCATCAGTAACTATTGTATTTTTTTAAACTCGCTACACAATTTTCACAATTTATATTAAATTAAATTAAATTAGTTTGGAACAATTAAATGAAATTAGTTTCGATTTACGATATTTAGTTTCGATTAATTTTATTACTTAAAGTAGATAGCTAGTGTCAATACATTTTTCATGAAAAGTAAAGAAACTTCAAATTGTTTAAGAATTAACAATCATTCAATTAATGGAATACGTTACGTATTCATATTTTTAGAGATTTCAACGTGATATCTCACTACTTTTTTCAATAATATTCATTTGAATAACATGCTAAAATCTTATTTGAAACATGTTATATAGGTAATCTTTTAAACAAAATGAATTGAAACGAACTATAGTTTTACAGGCTGCATTTATACAAAATTATAAGGTAGTGCAGTGAATAGACATGTTACAAAAATAACAATAACATCACTGACACTTTACATTATTTTTGCCTAGCGATGACTTATAATAACTATAATATCTATTATTAAAAACTACACAGTTACCACTTCAATACCGCAAAGGAAAGCCTTCAGAATCGATCACTTGTTGTAAACGGTCTTTCATGCCTGTGACCATCGATCAGCATAAATCTCCACCACGCATTGACTCCCACATGGACACCACAAGGTTTTTCTTCCTGGTCCTTATGTCATGAATTTGAGCAATTGCTTTTGTAGTGGCAAAGGGATCTTCAATATATATATAATAACGATTGACAATATCTAGGTGACGACTAGATGCAGAAGTAAACATTACCGGTGCTAGCCCCGGCTGATTAATATTTCCAGTCGCTCTGTGGCGATTGATCCACAGCTTGTCAGTGTTTCTCTGTGAACAAGCAATTTCAAATACTGTTTAATAGACCCTCATACTCGTAGTTTCGAATTTCACCTAATGCTAGATTTATATATATTTTTTAATTTTAATGATTCGTTAAACATGTTTTATAACACCCGTGGGATAATGAAGGATGGGGTGGTCCTTTTTGCAAACTGAAGCCAGCTGCAGCACTGTGAAAAATATAATGAGTCTACTTACCGCTATATGAAGTCGCCTTGCAATTTCTTTAATTGGCACATCTTATTTGTACAGAACAATAATTTCTAATTCTAATAATTCCGTTAAGTGTGGCATATTAAAAAAAGAAAGAATACTTTGAAAGTAATTAAAACTGAATAGATAAATGGGAACGAAACGTGGAACAACGCGTGAATCATAGACGACACGATCGTATGCAAACTGCAGAGCGATTTCTTGATTTATTAATCTATCCATAACCACCTTAGGCAATTTCTAGTGAGCATATATTCTGACTTGTGAAATAATGCTGTTTTAATATATAACGATCAAACAAAATAGCTCATGGAATCGAACCACGGATATTTTAACTGGCAGTCCATACAACAAGCCGCTGGACCAATTTACTTAGACGTCAAATGACGAAATTTACGAGTGGTTTTAAAAAAGAGTTGATCATCTTCAAGCAATACTCCACTGTATTGTTTATACGATAAATTACGATAACTAAAATTGCTTTGCTTTTCTTTGCTCAATACGTAAAATGGCTCTCAGAACCAAATGGTCGATTTGGGCATGTTAGGGGGTCGGTATTTCATGTACGGACAACGGCACATCAGACTACACATTTTTGTTCGAAAATCGCCTCTATTGCAACGGAACAAGATACATCAAAGTGTAGCTTGATGTGCTAGCGTGTGTATATGACTGTACAGAGTGTGAAGAAATAAATGTCGTTGAGTAATGTGTATAATATTAGTTTCCATTGCTTACATTAACCAATTTCTTGGGCATGACAATTGGTATTTTGTTGTGTTGTATGGTACTCACATCCGTAGATAGTGACAACTATTGAGCGAATGACGACGGTAAGCAATAGGCATAGGAAGAATAGTCAGTGAAGAAATAGATTTCTCACAGATAGCACTAACGGCAGTAAAGGCGGTAAAAACCAAAAACAAAGATCTGCAAACAAGCACATATAGAAAAATTCGTAAGATCCGTTAGTTCGTCTCGTGGCTTAGTTAGCATAGCGACTGGCACGGTTTGCTAGAAAACGTTGGTTCGAATCCAGCCGGATCGAAGGATTTTTTCTAAATGTTCGATGTTTGTATTAATATTTATAACAAACTAGTGGCGTAATTTCACAAAAAACAACATTGAAATATCATGGTGATGAAACATCCTGACATTCAATAAAACTTTACCTATAGGCATAGGAACTTTAATTTTTTTTCGCAGTAATAAAAATTCCTGTACCAATTGCTTACGGTCGTCGTTCGCTCAAAAGTTATAATCACTATATTCTTCATAAGTTTTTTGATACACACTTTGCTGAATTAGCAATCATATTATGATCAAATACCAAACTATAAATCAACACTCGCAGTTTGCGGGTTTGTACCTTGACAGCGGCTGAGGTACTAGGTACTTAACAATGATAATAGAGCTTGTGGTTTGGTTAGAAGATGACAGCTTTCCTAGAACTAACGATGAAACTATTTCGTAACAAGTTAAGATAACTTCCTTCAAATTATTATAAATAGAGATAAACAAAGCGAGGATCGTCTTTTTATAAAGTTTCACCATTCGACATTCATATTTCGTTGCAATGGGGTCTCACGATCAGATATATATTAGACTGCTTTTTTATTTAGTTGTAGTATTTTCTATATCTGCTTCTGTGATCGAAAGGTCAGTGGAGGTGGACTACACTTCAAGCCGTATTCGGGTGAAGCGCCAAGACGGGTATGTGTATGAAAGGCCAAGAGTTTCTTTTGATCTGCCCACGAGGCCTCCTATATCTACACAAAGACCCACTGTGTCCACTCAAGCACCCACTGTTGACAGGACGCAAGCGCAGCAAATGTATTACGCATACCCTGCGCCCAGCGGCGGAGGCACTGTCAACATCGGATTCACATCGAGCTCCACGACAACTACCGCTGCTGCTGGAACGGGAGGTGGCTACAATTACGGAGCCGATGTTGGTGGTAGTGGTGGTAGTGGAGCGACTGCCGGAGGAACACAAGGCCCCGGTGGAAGTGGTGGGTCAGGCGTTGGCTACAACTACGAAACACCAAGCAGTGTTACACCAGTCACGCAAAGTAGCACATCAGGAGCGAGCGCCGGGTATAGCTCCACAACTGGATTTCAAACCCAAACAGGATTAACTTCGGGAACTACTGGAGTCACTGGTTACAACTACGGAACTCCGAGCACTACAACTCAATCGTCGACTACTGCTGGAACAACTACTACGGTGGGGACAACGGGAGTTTCTACTAACGCACCAAAATATTTGCCACCCTTAGGTGGTGGTGGTAATATTGGTGGCAATGTCGGTGGGATCGTGAATATTGGGTCTACAACAGTAAGTCCATCGCCGCCTTCTGAAGCGTATTTACCACCATTGTCGGTTCCCTCCCAGTCTGGATTGAATGCTCCACCACTGCCACCAACATCAAATTATTTACCACCAAATCCTTCTACTTCTCTCAGTCCTACCGCAAGCCCTAGCCCGAGTCCTACGCCTAGTCCCATTTTTAACCCGAGTCCTAGTCCCAGCTCTACTCCGATCCCAAGCACTACTACAAACAATTATTTACCACCTGGTGCCGGTGGATCACCAGCGCTTACTCCCAGTCCTGTACCACCTCCAGCAGCCACATATTTGCCACCAGTGTTTTGATTTCACTCGAAATCCAATTATGAAGCGTTTTGTTACTAAAATTTAACAAGAATATGATAATATAGTATAATAATGTAAAAATATATGCGTATATTTATAAATTTAATAATAAAAATCCACAATTTAGTTTACAATACAGGTATGTAATAAAGAATAATACAATTTGTTTAATTTCCATAATTTATTTTATTTCAGCACATCATAATTTCGCTGTAAATCTCCAGAAAAAAAATAAACAAAATAAAATAAATCATCAGCCGAACAACTCGAACATGAACAATTCAAGTTTGGTTGTCACTGTCAGGCTTAAAGGATGGAAATAAAATAAAGGAACTGTCAGGCCAATGTAAACGTCAAATGTCATTAACGTCACACGAAAATAGCATCCAAAAATGAAAGTTATTTTTAATTAATTCTGTAACAACAAAATTGAAATTAATTGTATTGTGCACTAGTTAGAATGCAAAAAATTATCCGAAACCAAGACTATTACTTTTTGAAGTATTTTGTATGTTGTTGATGTCGTGTCTATATTTAGAAACAGAGTTTACATAAATTATGATTTTACTAAAGCAAACAGTAAAATTTTCTCGAGTAGGAAGCAAAGTAAATCAAAGGTATGACGCTTGATATGCTAATAATTGTAACACGGTTGATAACAAGGAGTCCAGTGGATGTACACATGTAACAGTAATTCAAGGTTTACGACCTTACTACCTATGTTAATTAAACGCTTTGTCCTATTTAGTAACGGCATAATTTCTGATTCATTGAGACATATTAATTGTGTAGAGTTAGACTTGTGCTTGACAGTGCTAAGTGCCAAATAACAATTTTACAGGAGTGCGCTGCTGCGGGGTGTGGCTGTGCAGGATGGTGCATCTCGAGATGACCAGTGCTTCAAACACATTGACCATTAACGACCTGCCTAATGAAATACTCATCTATATATTTTCCATGATAGATTTTGAGTCTCTCCTAGCTGTGGCTAAAGTCTGTACCCGATGGCAACAGCTCTGCCTAACCCCGTGCGTCTGGGATAATACCCGCCTCATAGTCTGTATGAAAAACTATATGAGGATTAGTGAGAACATTGTGCCTTTTGTAGCCACGTACTTAAAAAATGTTAAATTGCAGTATTTCAAGTTGTATTCACAAGTCAGGGCTTCCTTAATAAGCTATTGTCCTAATTTGACTCATCTAGAAATAAGTATTTCACAAGTGGACAGCTGTATATTTGATGATCTGGTGCATTGGCCTAATTTGAAATTTTTAAGTTTCCGGAACTCACTTATAGTACAAAATCCAGAAAACTCTAATGGGAATTTTGTATATCACTTGCCATTTGAAAGATTAAAGTATCTTGAAACGCTAATACTCTCAAATTTTGCTTTAACCCACAACAGTTTGTATAGTATGCTACAATGTCCAAATTTGATTAGCATTAATATGGAGAAAATGAAGAATATTCCTGCAGATTTTTTGGAGTCATTGCTTCGAACCAAACAGGCTACTTTAAGAGCACTGCACATATATGGAGATACATTGAATGATGACATAATGCGCTATATATCCACCTGCAGAATGCTACAAGTTCTGCACATAATGACCTGTAAGACACTGTTTGACTCCAGTTTGCTGCATTTGTACAGACTCAAGAATTTGCAGTCATTAAAGTTGCGTCACGGATATTTCTCGACAACAGCTTTGCTTGCATATTTTTCTAATAACACATTTCATCATTTGACCTACCTGAGTTTATCAAGATGCTTACATGTTACGATGCAGGTAGCTAGAGCTATCAAAACAAGCGCACCAAACCTGAAAGAACTGTCATTCTATCTGTGCCCATTCATCATTGCCCCTGATTTCAATAGGTCAGAGTTAGAGCAAATGTTTGATATACAGCTGCTTCTTGATTAAAATTAAAGGTTGTTAACATTATGTTACAAATCAAAGGCATCTTAGGTATCCGTCCACCTATCAGCGTTGTATTTAAAATAATTTATTCATGATAGTTGTTCCATGTCATAAGGTAATTTCATATTGTGTGTCATTTAATTTATAAAACTAGATATAACTTGGGAGTCTGTGGGCTGTCATATGTTGTGTGTGCTAACGGCCTTCAATAGTCCATTGCTGGACATAGGCCTCTCGAAAGAAATGTACTCAATAATGAAAACAGGGGTGGTTTATTTAAAGGATGTTAAGCTCAACTAGTCAAACTGTTGAAGTTAATCTTCTAAACTCTGTACTATACAATGGGAGTTGCTATTTTAAAAGTGACTTATTATTTACAATATTATATTTAGTAGAGAATATTATGTATTAAAAATTTTAAGAGGTATTGCGTATGATTGTGAACAATTACAGTGAGAATTGGCTAAAGCCAATTTTGCATGTAGCATTTGATTTGATATAGTGAAATATTCTTTAGATTGTTTTTGGTGGATGTATGGTTGTATGTACCTACATATATTGAATGTAGTATAATTTAATTTAATGACTTCAGTATTTGAAACAGTATTGGTTATTGCCAAACTTACTGCGTGTGCATTGTACAGTGAATTTTCCAGTATGACTTTGAAAGGGCAATTTGGCTTGAAAAAATGTACATTGTTGTAAGTTAGAAAAACAAACATTGTCAATTCACTGAAGTGCCTTATTAATCAAGTGATAGTATATTTTTTACACTGGTTGGAAGCAGGACTTCACTTGTAAGATCATTCTTTGTAAATAGATAATTTTATATTAGTTTAGATATTCATCTACTGTCTCCATTAAATTGTAAATGAGTCAGTGAACATTATTAGTGCTTTATCAGAATTTCAGAATTCGCATGTAATTTGTGTTATTGGAATAATAGGGTAAAAATTAGGCTTGACATAAATTCAATACCACATACAATGAAATCATTGAAGTAACAATATTTGTGAACCATTATATGATTTTATTATTTATTTTATTTGAATTTATAATAGATAATTATGATTTATTTAAGTATTGATTTATAAATGTTCATTGGTTCTGTCTAAATAAATATTGTGTATGAAATGTGATTTTATAGGTCGTATTTTAATGTTTGTGCTGTTTTGCTAATGTATAATAAATAAAAAAATATTTTCGAATCAAGCCTTTTTATTGTCGACAACCATGTATACTTGCGGTGGTGATATCCTAGCGGGAAACCGGTTGTTTCTCAATTTGAGAGGCCGACGATTCGTATTCTTATGGCGGTATGTATATCGTTTAATTTCCAAGTTACGTACATTTGTGAACTTTTATTTAGTAGCAATTGATATACTCGTTTAACTGGCTATTTGGTATTAGTCTAGAAAGTAAATTCTTATGTACTATCTTATCTAATATGCGCATTTCTGCCTAATTTGGTAGACTAGTTTGATAGGTACCTATTTGAATTTGACTTATAGGTAGTTTGAAAGACAAAATCACATTACATCAGGAAATACGTTCGAAGCACCAATGACTTTCATATATACCATTTAGAGATAAGGCTAAATAACTGTATTGTATTTTGTAATTCCATCGTTTACGAGTTGTACTACAAAATAATTTATAAGGTGTTTGGTTATAGGGACAAAAACACACTGGGCATAACGCGCATATATGACAATGAATGCGTCAAAATCTTCTCCGGGTTATTAAAACGCAGCGTGTATTTTGTATCAATTGTTTATTGTGTACACAATCGTAATCGAATGATAATAAAGCAATAATTAAATTCAAATTGTGTAACGTGATTCAAATAAGCTTAGGTAACAATAGATAAATTTAAAAGATAGATTTAAAAACATATAAGTATATTTAATAATTATGATAACAATTCTTTTTTCCTGTCTGGCAAGGTAGGTTGATTTGTGACTTATCTCGATTAACTATAATAAATATATCTACTTTGATATGGAAATTCACTTACAAAATGAACATTTTGTTCCATATAACTATCGCATTTTCTTTAAAAACGTGATTGTATATCAGTGGCTTCCACCATGAGATTACAATGACAGTTATCGCTAGCGACCGCGTAAAATGTTTGTATACAAAATAGATTTGGTATTTGGTAAATCTTTAGTATACAAAATGTTGTTTCTTCTGGTGAACGCTAGAGGCGCTGTATAATTTGCCGTACAAAATTGTGAAGTACTTACGCGGTCGCTAGCGACAACTGTCACAGTAAACTCTTGGTAGAGGCACACAAAAAGCACTGATATCTTCCGAAAATGCACTAATGTGCCTACTACAATGTGAATAATTACATTTCAAAAGAAGTTGATCGGTTTATAGCTAATCTGTTCTTAAGTTAGTGAAATTTACATTACCTAATGGTACGTAGACAGTTGCCATCCTAGTTAAAAACGAAAAAAATTATCTTATAGACACAGTTGTATTTTTAGGTATAAATGTAGATGTTAAATTGTAATGGGACTCACAAGTCAAGTTGTATTGAAAATGACACGCAACTTCTAATTGGAAATGAAAGACTTTTTTCCGTTCTAAATAGCGTATATTTGTTTATCAAACAAAACCAACGTTTCGGCCCCTTTCATTGTCTCATGGTCTTGGCTGATTAAGAGTTTTCTGTCATAACCGCCCTTTCAACTAACGGCGGGAGTATAATAGTAATTAGGAACAAGCACAAATTGGCAGTTCTTGGCAGTCGTCTTCACAAATTTATTTAAGAGACAATACGCTACATACATGTATATCTTCTATAAGTTTCCTGTTCATTTAAAAAATTTGCTAATTAAAAAGTTTAAAACTCTCGTGAAAAACAAGCAATTGCATGTTGTTACATACAAAAAGTTATTTATTAATATTATACAGTTTCTGCATACTTTAATTACAAAAATCTATTGTATTTCAGCTCTTTCAGACTGTTTCTGACGATGATAACATGAACAAAACAAAAAGCAATTCCTAGTTTTTTACTTATTCTTCTTAGGGAATTTGATTTACAAATTAGTAGTGTTTAATCATTTGACAATTTTTAATGTATTTTGCTTACTTAAGACATATATGATATTTTGAATTATTTCAAATTTATTTGCCAATTATTCAAAATAGGTAATTTGAATGTTGAAGAATACAAAGTACATCCTAAGTTAACCTTACATCTCTTGGTGGTTCAAATATAATGTTTCTAAGCACAAATAATTGCACAATATGGTTGGTTTTGAATTCTGTGCACTTTGGCACACACACATCCGTTCTTAACAATTCAAATGTAAATTCAACTCAGTGTGTTGTCAACATTACTTGATACACTATAAATCGGCGCAATAATCCTTACATAAGGCACCTTTGTACGCAGATTGTTACATACAGGTTGTTGTAGGTTACGTGTCACCCGGCAATTTTCTCATGAAATTGAAAGATTTAAAGAATTTTCAACTGTACTATATTGACTAAATCAATGGATAACTCACGTATTTAATTATTAATGCAAAGATCGAACACTTGGAAAAAATTCCTTCGATCCGGCCGGATTCGAACCGACGTCTCCTAGCAAACCGTGACAGACATAGGGTCGTATTCTAGAACTCTACTCAATGCTCAAGTTAGGATTTGAGTATGGTTTAAAGCACTCGAAATCATACTCAAGTCCCTGCCATTAGGGTTGTATTTCCAGTGCTTGTGTTTCCATTGCTATCCTGACTTGAGCATTGAGTAGAGTTCTAGAATACGACCCATAGTCTCTAGCCACTGGTGAAGAAATACTTTCATAGAATTCTCACAGATGGCGCTACGGCAAAAAGTCGTTAAAAACCTAAACAAACAACAAAAACAGAAAAATTCGTGGGGTCCGCTGGTTCGTTCCGTGGCTTAGTTGACATAGCGTTTGTCACGGTTTGCTAGGAGACGTCGGTTCGAATCCGGCCGGATCGAAGGAATTTTTTCTAAGTGTTCGATCTTTGTATTAATAATTATAACAAACTAGTGGAGTAATTCACAAAAAAAATAATAATTGAATGTCGTGGTGGTCAAAAATCCTGGCATTCAATAAAAACTTAATCTCGTATTTAAGTCGAATTTATTTTTGCTCGACATATTTCAAACCACTCCGTGGTCCTTAATGATGAGCTTCGGCGGCGAGATGGCTTGATGAAAACAGTGAAAAATTAGTCTTTCGCCAATTCACCGCCGCGGAAGCTCATGATTATTTTAGTTATTGTGTCAGAGTCTTACAGCAGTTTTCTATTTCAAAATGTACTTACTATATTAGCGTGTGAGCGAAACGACGTTCAAAAGGTTTTCAAACCGCGTAATGTAATAAAAATTTCCTGGCGACACCTTACGCTTACACAATGTATAATGAGCATATATAATTTGTGAATTACAAAAAAGGCTCAATGTTGATTTCCAGGGCGGAGCAGGGGTTGGTGAGGTCAAAGGCGGCCAGCACGTTAGGATGGATTACGCCTATCTTTCCGATTGCTTCGCCACGCAGCAGTATCTCGCCGCAGCGACCGGGGAAGTATGCAGAGTCTGAAATAAAATATAATTCATCATTCCCACTAAATTTCAGTGCTAGCATTAAAAATATGGCAGAAAAATGTGGATGACGAAATTCAACATCTTAACGAAAACAAATCGTCTGTAGTCCCACCGAAGTAGGAGTATTGTATGACTACAAAGTATTGTATCTATAAAAAATTCAAAAAAGCAGTTCTAGTTGCAGTTACATTTAGTGGGCTAATATATATAATATAATGTTTTAGGAAAAGTTAAGCTCACGAGCGCACCTTCGCACTGTCTGAGCTGATACCCGTCGGCGGCCCAGGGTACGCGCAGCAGCGCCATGAGTCGGTCCAGCAGGCCGTGCACGAACTGGAAGCCCGCTGCGCGGCCGCAGTGCACTGCGCACACGCGTCTCTCGTTGCGCGCGCCGGTCTCTGCACATATCGAAATATCCATGTACCTTGCCTCATTACAGAAAACACTTATAATTTCTTACAATTCAGTAGCAGTAGCTCCTTGTGAAAGAGTTCGTCGAGGGAAGTACTGTCACCTTACCCATTTCTGCCGCTAAGCAGTAATGAGGCTATGCTGCGTTTCGGTTTTGAAGAGTGTTGGTGAAATTACTGACACATGGGACTTGTCAACTTATGTCTCAGGGTGACTGGCGCAGTTGCAGTGCCCCTCAGATATTTGTGATTTAAAACACTCAGCGGCACTACTGTTATAGACAGGCGTGTCGCTTACCACCAGGCGCGCGACTTATTCGTGCTTGGTATCATAAAAAAACAATAAGACTCATCAGCCTACCTTGCTACCAGCTGAGTGTACAATGTCAATAAAAGCTGTCTTAAGTCGCTAGCGACAGATGACTCCCCACGGTAATGGCTACATTAATAACGAGCTCAGCGGAAATTGCGACGATGAATTTTGTTCAATAGTCACTAGTTAAATTATAAAATTTATTTCTTAACTATATCTACCCCAAAGTAGTCATTAATTGGTACCCACGTGATGGAAAACGTAATAGAGGGCATCAACATCAATGATGGGAGGACGAGCTGAAGCTAACTGCAGGCCCATGTTGGAGAAAAGCCTATGCCAAGAAGCATGCTGAGTTTAAGAGTAGTATAATGTAAAAATTTAAAATGTAACGTATAAATTGTAAGGTAAAAAGTATTTGCAACTCAGCTTGAAATGCTTAAGAGCTCTCATGCCAAAAAAGTTTTGACGTTGGCTCCGCCCAAATTTGTGAAACAAATATATGCCTGAAGTTCGCGTGACATGCGACAGGAGATGTTGAAGTTTGCGCATTAAAAGTACCAAATTCGTTTTAGCGGACGAACTCTAAAACTAAAGGGATTAAAAAAAATCCGTAGTGACAGTTGTCGGTCATGCATAAATATAATTAATTATCTAATTTTTGTCCTAATACCCTGTAGCATTTCGAGGATAAATCGAAAAAAATGTGAAAATTAGAGGTCATTTCGTGATTTTTATCTATCGAGGAAACTTTATTGATTTATGTTTCTGATTAATGTCTATGCTTGAATATATCGTGTAGTTACACAATATTTTACTTTTAACTTTAAAGTGGATATACCCCTCTAAAATCAAATCGAAGATTAGGAATTTTTCCGCTCCCTCTTAATAAATAAATAAAAACATCTCCCACACGCACAAACCTTAAATGCCTTATAGAATTGAAGTAAATTGAAATAAGCTTGTAAATACCAGGAAGTACACATGGATAGTCTAAAATAAGACAGCAAGGATATGTGCTCTATTATTACCAGCTTTATCATCCTTGAACACGACGTCACTGATCTCAAAAAGTTTAAGAGGCAGCGGCATTTTCTTATTAGAAGCCAGAGTCTTCAGCAGACCAGGCAGCAACAATGTGCGCACCACTTGGAACTCTAAGGTCTTAGGATTAGAGATGTGAACTGCAGGTACATCCTCAATTTTGACGCCTAGCTTGGTGGCTATATCTTCTCTTGAGCACTGGAAAAAATAACGATTATAGCTAAGTAGGATTAATGGCATTATGGTTATTAGTAGAAACATGCAGTTAGGGCAATTTATAATCTGGGCCCCAGAGTGTCTTTGGGAGATAATAAGTTTAAAGAGATTAACATTCTTACATTAACGTCACAGTACATTTATGAAAATGTTATTTACGTTAAGAAAAATATTAATTTTTTTATGAAAAATAGTGACAGACATAACATTAATGCAGGGAATAAAAATAAACTTGCTGTTCTTGACAATCGTCTTCACAAAGTTTAAAATTCAATTAAAGGGCAATGTATACGCTTCTATAATAAGATTCCGAATGATATTTAAAATTTGCCATTTACGATGTTTAAAACTATAGTGAAACAAAAACTTTATAGTAAAGGTTATTTGTTATATAACTTCCGCGTACTCGGATCACATAAATCCGTGGTAGTGACCTGTTTAGCTCTTGCAGGTGGTCTCTATCTTAGATGTTTAAATTGAATACTGTAATGATAAATGTATTCAAATGTATATTTATAAAGAGCACCCTTAGAGTTTCTTGCTCATTCTTCTCAGGGGAATATGCCTTACGAATGAGCAGTAAAGTTTAAGCAGGATAACAATGTCAAGTGTAATTTGCTTATTTATGAAATAAAGATTATTTGACTTAGTGAGGATACAAATATTTCATCGGCGCTCGGCTTTTATATGACCAAATTAAAGCTAAATGAACAACATTAGTACTTATTAATAAGGTAGAATGAAGAAGGTAGAGTAACAAATGTGTTTTGAAGTGTACATAGGAATAAACCGATTCCCTTTATGCTTGACTTCGAGTGCAATGGGAATACTACCAAGCGAGTGCCAAGTGAGAAAGTAACAATAACAATGATTTCACATTAACGTTTTAGCTTATGTTACATTATTTTTTACTTGAACTATCATCGAAATGTTTTTCGTACAAAAAAAGATAATTTTATGATTTACGGCCGCTTTCTATATTTGATCCTGAATCTAAGATTGTTTTCTATCCAGATTTTATTCGATCCATCGATCGCTGCCGAATCTGTATTTCAATATGTCTATCTCGGCTCTAGCGCCCTTAAAAAAAGGATCGGTCGTAAATTTATTCCCTCTCTGACGTTTAGTTCCACGCAATCGGAGTAAAAGATCATTACATGAATCAGTGAATAAAATGGTGGTTATGTTTCTAAGATTTTATTTTTACATGTGATTTTGGCAAAAATATAAATTAATTGCAAACTTTCAAGTATAAAATATTTAAACCGTAAGTACGGCAAGAATAACGTGTTTCGAGGAACAGAACGGAACGTCTATTGTCCAGAACGGAACGTTTATTGTCAAACGAGCGGGACGGCCATATAGGATGGAAAAAAATAAAGGGACGGCGCGCGGCGGCGGCGGCGAAATGTTAGTGTCAATTTATGTTTTGTTGATGTTTGTTCGTATTCGTGACGTGATAAATAATCTAAATTATAAAAATACCGTTTTGATTTGACTTTGATAAACGGCATTATTTCAGTTAAAACAAATTCATCTGATGTTTTGTTCAGCCTAAGTTTGGATGTAAATTCAGCGTCAGTTAAACTTACCATGAAGTTTATACGCCTAAACGTTCTTGAGGACTCAAGCTGCTCTTGGTCGCTGTCGCTATTATCCCAGTCCGATAACTGAGCAAATGTTCAAGTTCACAGTCGCTATCACTTAAAAATAACATCCATTTTTACACGATTACACAGTACAATCGGTCAAAATTGGAGGATCGCTACTATCGATCGAACACGTGCAAAATCCGATTTGTCAAAACTATGGATTGCATATTGAAAGCGCACATCTGTCACTACCATACAAATGTCAATCTAAAAATGCCATACCCCACATATCCCACAGATGGATTGAAGCAAAAGATCGGAATAACGATCCATCGACCGGTTATTGAAATAGTAAAAATAGGATTTGGATTGATTATTCAAGCTTAGATAGCAAATTATGGATTGAGATTGAATATAGAAAGCGGCCGATAGTAGCTAGTTATCATTTAATAAGAATTGAGGTTTTTGAAGTAGTTAATGAGTAGATAATGTGAAATCAAATTATTTACAATGATTGATTTTTTAGTTATTTACACTTACGTGGTACGGAGCACGTGTTCAAAATGTCTACCGTTTTCCACAATGCATAGTCTAGCACGGCATAGTAAATTTTGTTTTAAATTGTACAACAAAAACACGTTTTGTCTCACAGTATAAAATGCTGAGATAATACTCTCACGCAACACTTCGACACTGTTCAACTCCTCCGCGTATCTCCATTGTCACTATCACCAGTTATTGCGTAAAGTCGCACCATCTCAATCAATTCGACGTTGGAATAAATAACCATTTTGCGACGATCGGGCGAGCGGATGTACAAATAATTTACGTGTCTTCGTTAGGTCAAGGTCGCGCGTGCACTGTCTGAAGTTGCAAACAGCAATTTCGCGTATGCGCCCGCGCCCCCACTCCCGACCTGTGCTTTGTTTTTCGCCGCCGTACCGTCACCCGCCGCTGCATCCATCCATGGAGCCATAATAGTGATGTGCATAGATTTCGATAACTAATGTTGTTCTCAAGTATAATCGTTAAAAAAAAAAAATTTTTTTTGTAAAGTTTAAGTTCATTACTTTATTATTTCTTTGGGTTCAGAGTCAGGAATATAGCGCACTCTATAAGTATGTCCCACTTTCAAATATGCAGACTGTATATGTATACGTACACACTCATAGCCAAACTGGGGAAACCCTGTATCGCAGGTGCCATGGGGACACACATAGACAACCACAAATTACATCCAAACTCACGAGAGAAATAAATGTACGCCATACAAATATTTCTCCCGGCCTGGGAATCGAACCAGTGTGTTCTGTGTGGCAGTCCAGAATGGTAACCGTTTGGCCACCGAGGTATTATCTTCTAATTTAGTCAACTGACGACAAGACTATCGGAAGTTGATAGTGACATCGGGATAGTTACTTCAGCTGTACCAAGCACAAGTCCGGTCGTGTATGAAGTACTGCTGTCACTTATAGGATAGGTCTGCTAAATTTCAACTGGCTACCTTGGATTCAATCGACTAGCGTGCCAAAAGGCTTATCGGTAACTCGGAATTAGTTGAGGCGAAGCTGCAAAGCCTTGAACACCGCCGTAAAGTTGCCTGCTTGTCGGTATTCTACAGGATATATCACGGAGAGTGTGCGATGGAATTACATAATTTGATTCCGCCTTTCCCTTTCCATTATGAGGGTACTAGACGAAGGCTGGGATTCCAGCCTATGTTGTGGATATTCCCAGGATTCGCACGAAGTGTTTCGTTTCCACATTTATATGGCGAGCGGCTAGAGAGTGGAATTCCCTGCCTGTGGACATATTCCCCGAACGCTATAACTTGGACCTTTTCAAGGCGAGAGTGAATAGGCATTATTAAGGAGTGATCACTTTCCATCAGGTGAGATGGAGGTCAAATGCAAAGTGATTTAAAAAATATATTGGCGCCTTCATTTTATGGTTAAAAAGAACTCAGTTTACTATACTTACAAGCGTGAAGGTGAGAGCCTCGGTGTATCCTGCATGTGCGCACTCTTGCCGTAGCTGTTCAGTGAGCTTGTTGATGGGGTCCTGCCCGCCATTCGTTACTACCCGCGTCGCGCGGCGGGGGATACGGTTGTACCTTAAGTTGATTGATTAAATTATATATCAAATCAATCTGGTAAATTTTTAAGCATCAGTCGTACTTCACTCCTACAAGTATAATCTTTGTGTGTTAATACTTACCCGTAAGCGATAGCAATGTCCTCGTACAAGTCACAGGCGTGGATGACGTCATGTCTCGAAGGTGGGACCTGTACTATCAGCTCGGAGTCTTCGTGTGTCGATGTGAGACACATTCGCGATAGTAGCGCTGCTAGGTTGTCGCCATTTTCTCTGGAATGATTTATGTAATTATTAAAACTAGGAACAGATTTTTTTTTAAATCCTTGTTTATAGAGGGTTCCACAAATGCCAACCTCATAGTGGCTCTCTTAATTTACACGTTTCTTAACCTAATTGTCTCCTTAACTACTTTATATAGCAGCTCAGCCTCTTCGGAGGTCGGAAATCATCAAGAAACCAAGAAGATGATATATGATATAGATTTTGTCACAAATTCATTTAAGGGACAATGTATACGCTTCTATAACAAGATTCCGGTTGATATACAAAATTTGGCTTTCACGAGATTTAAAACTATAGTGAAACAAAAACTTTATAGTAAAGGTTATTTATACAACTTCTGCGTACTTGGATGACAAAAATCCGTGGTAGTAAACCTTTTAGCTTATGGAGGTAGTCTCAATCGCTGATGTTTAAAAAAATATATACCTATTGTAAATGTTGAATGTGTACAAATGTTATTTACAAAGAGCAACCCCTAGAGTTTCTTGCTCACTCTTCTCAGGGGAATCTGCCTTACGAATGAGCGGTAGAGTTTAACCCATGTGACGATTTCAAGTGTAATAATGCTTGCCTATGAAATAAAGATTATTTTGATTTTGATTTTAGATGATGTAGCTGAAACAAATTTAACAACATAGGCCCCAACATCGTGTCTTTTTTGAAGATGGAGTAAAAGAGCTAGTGATTGCAGTCGATAAATATTATATCGACTATCGACTGAATGTTAGTTACGCTTATGAAATAAATAGTCAAACTTGTTAATTTTTAAAGATTCATATATACACTAAAGTATAATACTAGCAGTATCTGTATAAAAAATACATCACACATCATTTGAATATAATATACATAATCAAATCCGCCAGTCGTTATTAAAATGTGTAGTATGACTAAGAATTTATTTCGATACTAAGAAACCAAATGTCAAAATAAGAATGAAGAATACAATAACGCAATTAGTAATCATTAGAACGTCGTAACATTCACAATTCAGATATTTTGGGCAAAATTTTACCTATTGTCACAATCTATCCATAAAATTCTCGATAATAACTTTTAATTATGATTGTTTAAAATTTTACGAAAACTGGCAACCCTGCTAATGATATTTTACTCCATAGACAAAAAAGAAAGAGTAGCAAAAATGATAAGATCATTGAATTGAAAAAGAAGATTTATGTAGTATGGTTGTTGTAATTTAAAATGCATTACCAGGCACAATGAAAGCATGTTCATGTAGGTCAATAAGCCTAACTAACTAGCACTAAAGTGATTTTTCAGGGCATCGTATTATCGGCTCAGATAGCGGCGACTGTAGCTCGTGTCTAACAAGTCCTATTAATAAATTATTTTATATATACGCAAAACAACTTTGTTGCCGAGTGACACGCACAACTTTTCATATCACTATAGCGAGGAAAATGGTAGATGAAAGGAAAACAGTTCAACTATAACAAATCAGTTTAGTTCTTCGACTAATTAAAATATTTTAATTAACAAAATTAGCTATCGTTGTCAATTTAATGTCAACAATAATAAACATAAAACCAACGGATTTATATTACGTACATATTGACCATGATTTTACACAAACAACGTACGACAAATTGCGTAGTTGAACGTGTCATTATCGTATATTTTTTTTCAAAGAAAGTAAAAGTTAGGTGCACCACGGTCCATCGTAAAGTTCGAATTTCAAAAACCTTTTCCGCGCAGTTTTCTACGTGAGGCGCACTATAAGTTTCCGGAATGAATAAGAAAAAAATACTATATATAAATGGTCAGAATTGAATTTATTGTTTCTCAAAATATTATACGTTAGCGTTAATGCACTTTTTCATACGAATGAACCAATTTTGAAAACATTTATGCCACTCCTCCGTGACAATCTCTGAAACATATTCTTCATACTCTTCGACAGCCTCTTCAGGTGATGAAAATCGTTGACCGCGTTACCGGTTCTTAATTTATGGAAATAATAAAAGTCACAAGGTGCGACGTACGGTCAGGACTGTACGCGGGATGGCTCATAAGGTCAACGTTGTTCACCTTCAAAAATTCATTTGTCTGTCTAGCCGTGTGAGAACTGGCATTATCGTGGTGCAAGATGATACGGCGTTTACGGTTATTTTTACAGAGTTTGTCAATAACTTCCGGCAGACAATTGGTCGTGTACCAATCACTATTCACGGTACAACGATTCTCCAAAGCAACAGTAGCCACGTGTCCAGTTTTATTAACAAAAGAAGTAATCATCCGCTTAGAGGCACTTTACATGCGCGCCACTTTGGTTGGTTTCGGCTCATATCGAAAGACCCATATGCTCGATTGCTGCTTTGTTTTGCGATCGTAACTATAAATCCATGTTTTGTCACCTGTTGCTATGTCCCACACCAAATTTGACGCCCCTTCGTTGAATCTGGTAAGCATGGCATTGCACCAAGTGACGCGATCCGTTTTTTGAGCCTCAGTCAAATTGTGTGGGATCCACCAAGAGCACAGGTTTTTCACACCCAAATGTTTGTGTAGTATTGATTGTATTTGACTCATGCCTATGCCTAAAGATGCCCCGAATCTCATGGTTTGCCTGTCTGTTTCAATCATACGGCGCACAGCATCGATGTTTTTGTTGTTGACAGCAGTGGACGAGCGATCATCACGAAATTCATCACTGAGATTCATCGTGTGAATTCCGCGTTTGAATTCTGCAAACCAGCTATAAATAGTGGTCTTGCGTGGTGTTTCATCGCCAAAAGCAGTTTGAAGCCGAGCGAAGCTCCGCTGAGCTGTTAATTTACACTTAAGTCGTAGAAAATCATACTACAAAAATTTTCACGAGTTAAATCCATGGTGATGTAGACAACCAATTTCTAAAATGACGCCACAATGTAAAAACAAGTGACAGTCAGTTGAAGCAAACTGTATTCTACAGCCAAAGAGTTCCATTTTCAAATGTTGTAATTACTTTTTAAATATTGTTTATGTAAATGGCCAGTTCCGGAAACTTATAGTGCGCCCTATGTAATGAGAACGAAAGCCTTTCCGAGCTAATGGGGCAAAAAATCAATTGTATGAACAAAGGTGATAATGCTTTACGTATACGAGTTAAAAATGCCGACAACTGTAACGGTAAAAATATATTAAGATCACATCTCACCTAATTCCAATATAATTATTTGCCTTATCGACATTGATGCGTTCTTCACGGGTTTTAAGCTGCGGGTATAGTTCGTACGTGCCGTCGGGCGCGTACACCTTGCACTGCTGCACTTCGTGTTGGTTAGCACAGTATCGCGAGAACATGCAGACTAACGTGTCAAGTACTACTATCGCCTGAAAAATGTATATACTGTGTTACTGCATACCTTTTGAGAACGTTAAGTCCATTTGCTATAACTTAAGCACGTCTTAAACCAATGCAATGCTTGTAACGCAAAAGACAGTCGCTTGTTATGGACAGGCGTGTCGCTTACCAATAGGCGCATGACTTGTTCGTTCCATCATTTGGTATAATAAAGTCTTGATACATTGTGTTACGAGTGTCTTATCAATTTAAGCATTGGTTAAAGACATACTAAGTTTAATGCAAGCGGACATAAGTCTGGAACGATGATGCTTAAAGTGGTCTATATCAATCCCCAGATGTCCACTCCGACCTACAAGGGGTCCATGGCAGGGAAAAAAATTAGAAGACTATGGTGTTAATGGGGGTCCACGATAGTGGAACCCACTTAATCAGTTCCTTAGTTAGTTAGTTTTCGCGATTGTTGCATATAGGAAATTAAACTATTTTTTCGGATCTAATCGCATATATTTGTTTTTTTTGGGTCTTTCCCATGGTCACGGCTGACTGAATTCGGAAAGTCATCAACCAGTTACGTCTAACATTAATACTAACCACATTATTTTTCGCTATAGATACAAAAGTTATTAATTAATTTATTTTTAATTGTCCAATGAACATTCCAGTTTACGCTACATTATGTTTTACAAATTATTTTATTTTTATTAAATTACTAATGTAGGTATTGTTAATTAACAAAAAAATTAGAATATATCTGAAAAAATACTTTCATTTCCCATTTAGTTAGGTTGTGACAAAAATTTTGACTTTCCATAAAGGGAATAATGCACACTACAGACATCTAAATTACCTATCAAGTTTTTAAACATTTCACAACAAACAATAAATATTTGGCTAGACAAATGTGAGACAATTTTTTTTCTGAGAGTTAATAATTTTTAATTATAAAAACTTTAATATTTAACAATAATCTTCTATTCACAGCATGGAGTGGATATACCCCAAAACAAACAAACCAAGTTAAATTAATTAGCACTTGTAGAAATTCTACAAACCTTTGTTAAATCAGTAGCAGTGCACTCAATAAATACGTTTTTAGTATTGAGCGTGATCTTGGAGTGGTCTCCATTGATGATGGGGGGCATGGAAAGCACCACGCCATTCTTGTCTTTAATGATAGGGTACACTGGGCTGTCCCGAATTATTGGCAGGTACTGCTTGAGCTGCGCGTGGGTCTAGGTGAAACATGGGGAGATTTATTTAAATTTCATATAATTTCATTTGGCTTCGACTTAATAAAATAAAATATTGACGAAAAACTGAAATCTAAGATTGGGCAGTATGCCTTAGTCTGTCCTGGAGGACGAAACATTTTACTATTACTACTGAATAATGATAATGCTAATGACATTAGGCAGACAGTCTTATATTTACAATTTTAAAAAAAATGTAATATGCTTCTTCTGCATAATAGTTTTTTTTTAACTCTTTCCATGATGCAGATCAAAACTATACATTTTGAATATGGCATTTATTTATTTTTTTACATTTTTTACATTTATTTATTTAAGATAAATTATTTACATTAGAGAATAAACCAGTGAGCTCTTCAATCACTACTTACTTAATTGAGTTCTACTGATCCACTATCATGGACATTTTCAAGAGACTTGTAGCAAACCTGCCATTCACTACACTATACAGATTCTTCTGTGTATTATGTGAGCAGAGGCTAGCGATCCATATGCTCATAAGATCAATGTTCTATTCAACTAGGCTTAAGTACTTCGTGAACTAGGAACTGTTAGGAATTAATTCCTAACACTGACCTAAAGGAACTAGTTTCTTGTGCACGATCTTAAGTTATAATGTATGAATGGAAATTGTTTGCAGAGTCACAGACGATTTTAATAATTCACCTATCTTTTTAGTTCTTTCATTCTTTCAGTTCAAAGACGCGAGGCGAAATGGTGCGAACGAGACAATTAGTGGACTATCATTGCATTTAGCATACAATTTCGAGTGAGATGCATGTTGAACCTTGTCATCTTTTTTAAGACTCAAATATAAACTTATAAGTATGCAATAAACTTTTTTCATATTTATTGTTATGTAGGTATATATGTTATACGTATTATTAAACATATATAAAGTAACAAACTCAAATAGAACAATTGTATGCGTATTTTGAAATAAAATTATAATGTAAAATTTAAAAAAATACAAAGACAATAATTACAAATATGAAATTTTTATTTATTTGAAAACACAAGAGGTACCTGTAGCAAAGAGGAAAAACAATACGGCATGCCTATTTAAATCAATAATCAATAACATTTCATTCAGTGTCCTTCAGACTCAAACAGTTCCTACTCCTTCCCAATTCCCGGATCAAACTGAACTAAGGAACTAAAAGAACTAAAATACCAAATTAGTTCATTTGTCCAGATGAACTAAATGGAATTGCTCCCTCTAAAGACAGAGCAGGCACAAGTCTATATTCAACCAATGATCTTGCAATATATCACAGACTTAACAAATAGGCTTTGTTTCGTTGGCTATCTAAGTACCTGGGTCTTTTCTAGACACATACTACTCAGTTTCCAGAATAATGAACAAATCCTTATTCATAGTAGTACAGTGATCAAAATTTTTTTTAGTGAGGTTATCTCAACATATTTTCAAAGTTATATAAAGTTACCTAAATATGAAATAAGTAGCAGTAGAGCTCCTTGTGAACGAGTTCGTCCAGGAAAGTACTGCCACTATACCTATTTCTGCGGTCAAGCTGTAACGTGAGCATAACTGCATTCTGCATTCTGGTTTAAAAGGTGAAAAGGTGCTGCTCTGAATGGCACTGCAATGGTTATGGATAGGAGTGCAGGTACCACTTGTTCGTCCTATTACTTGGTATTATAAAAAAAATATGCAAATCTCTCACCGAATACAACTCCATGAGCTCAGGTGCCGTCATTTCCTTTTGCTGATTGAGAGCTTTAAACTTAATATCCTTGGGTGGTAACGCATCGAAGACAAATGGACCCTGAATTGTATCTAAATCATGAGTGCCGATTGCCACAAGCGTTCGCTTGCGACAGATGTTCTGGTGCAATTTGTCCTGGAATTGTAATATAATACTGTTTGAAAGTTTGGTTTTAGTGGTGAGATAAGGTTCAAAATTAACATTTAATATAGAAATCTACTTAAAAATAATTCATTTAGATATCTGTGATTGTTCTATACAAAAAAACACTATTTGAAAATTAACAATATTATCCATATTATCCCAGTATTTCAGATTTATTACATTTTGTAAAGTAGTTAAAATTGCTGGTTTCCTTTACAATTGATGCTAATTTTTTAAATGATCTAATGTGCATAATTTTTAAGTAATAGGGATTAGAAATTGTGTTACTGTTCCACCTGCAAATCTATGAAACTGTCATAAGATGCCTTTGTGAAGTGGATGCCCTTTAGAACAGCAGCAACAGCATACGGTCTGATTTGTGCAGTGTCAGGTGTCAAGTGTAAGGAGTAGCAGTCTTCATATTTCTTAAGCTTGTACTGGGGTGGTGATTTCCTGAAATAGAGATACAATAAAACATAACATAATATTGTAGTCGAATAAAATCAGTCAGATGGTTCACCTAATGGTAAGGGTAACCACTGCCAATACACATTTACAATACTAAGAAAGTATCCTTAATATCTCAAATATGTTGGCAGCCATTGCACAAATCACCTTCAGTCTTGTGTGCCTGGGATCGGGATAGCCCTACTTGGGTAGGGCATTCAATTTAGATAACAGGAGTACTGCAGTAAGTAGTGCAGGAGTACCTACCCGGGCTGGTTCTGTACTGTCAGAAAACCATACCACCAGTAATGCAATGAAAATCGATTCATTGCATTGGTCATCAATATTACATACAACAGTGTGATACTTGATGAATTAATGTTCTTATCATCAAGTATTGCACAGTCTTTCTTGAAAAAAAGCAAGTCTCAACTGTTTCAATACAATGCATGTGTGATGTCCAAAATTGCAAAACTCACTTGCCCTGGAACACAAGCAATCCATTGACCAGCCCCTCCAGGCATAACAGGTCATATCGATTGGCAGGGATGTCAATTCTGTACAGGACCTCCTCAGATATACCAGATCCCACATGGTCACCCTGCTCTTTCATAAGCATCTGTTTTTCTGTTGTCTGCAAATTACAACATTAGTACTACATTAGTTATTAGTAAATGTGAGGCAATTAGCATAAACATATTTATAATATAAGTAGGTACTATAGACTATACCATCGTCATTAAATATTATAAATCACTTACGACTTCATCGAGCTCCAGTCCAAATTCGAAACACAAGTCTTGAAACTCATCATCGGCTGAAAAATTAAATTTAATTGCTTGAATTCTGAGACTGATTTTGAAATTAATGTTTATTAGCTCACTTTGGATTTTAGTAATTGTACATATTTGAATGAATACCACGTGGCGTGTTTCTGAAATACCTATACACCTTTATGTTATAATTCAGGTATTCGCCACGTAGAAGAACGTACATTTAGTTTTAAAAGTTTTACTTACTGTATGCTCGACCAAGGGCTTCAAAAAGTAAGTCTCTTTTTACTGATAACGTGGGCATGGCTGCGTAAATGTAAAAAGATGTAGAAATTATAAACAGCTGAATTAATGCAGCACATACACTATATCTATGTAATCAATACGGAAACGTAGATTTTCATAACCACTAAACCTACGGTGCTTTCGATAAGATATTTTTTTTCCACTCACATAATCTATTATAATATAGGTTGATATAGGTAGTGTAGTTGACAACTTGACAATGACAATTTGACAATTTTTATTTGTTTATTTATAAAGCATTGGCTTCAGAGACATCAGCTTAATGGTAACAAATAATCAAGAAACGCACAACGTAATATACATAAACTAAAAATTAATTCGTGTAAGAAAATGTAACTATTAAAACCTTATTTTTTTCCATACTCTAAGATTAAAACCCGCCCACAATGTGACAATGACATTTTTAAACACATATTGGAAAAAGTATATAAGCATTGTTATGTACTATGTACTACTTGACACTAGCACCAACGTTTTTTTTAATGTATTATTGAGAAAGTGGTTGTGCAAGGTAAATAAAATAAATTATTAGACATTTTTTTGGCACTGTTTTTTCTATTGGAAAAGGCAAAAGCACTAATGCGCCATACAGCCAAGACTAAATTTTAATCAAGTAACAAAAACGTATTATGTTTTTGTGTGGCAACATTAATAAATAATGCTGCATTGAACTGATAGAATTTAAACGTAAACACAAGAGTAAAATCGATTTATGTACAATATTAATTACAGTATATAAATCGATTTTTCGCTGTTGATTGTTGTTGTTGTTGGTGGAGTTAGTATTATTTACATAATTTTTACACATCTTTTACTGTTTCAAGTACCTGGAAGATACATATTGGTCTTATAATATTTAATTCCTCATAATAATATTGATAATCGTCAATCGTACTAATAATTATTATGAAATAAGTGCTGTGATATCAATGCTAAGTAGAAATTACTTACTTCTGAAATCCTTCATAATTAGTAACTTAAGTATATTTCTAAAATTTGCCTTTAAAACTTAAATAGCTTTATAGTAAGGTCGGGAAAAAAATATCAATGTATAAAACATAATCAAACCAAATTGAAACTACACAAAATAATTCCTCCTTGTAATTATTATGGTGGTGTTTCTTAAAAAAGTTATTAAAGCATATAGCAACCTAGTAGTTTCTCCGTCAAGTCGCATAATAATGCTACTACAAGCGGGACATAGTTGACTTTCAACATTGTCTGTGAAGCTTGACGTGCTCTTGACCTAGTATTTAAATTATGGAAACAATTAAGTTAAGAAATGTGTAGATTAAGGGTCATATTCCAGAACTCTACTCAATGCTCAAGTCAGGACTTGAGCATGATTTCAAGCACTGGAAATACGCAAGGGCTTCAGTATGATTTCTAGTGGTTTAAATCATACTCAAGTCCTGACTTGAGCATTGAGTACAATTCTAGAATACGACTCTAAGAGAGCCACTATGAGAGTGGCATTTGAAAAACCCTCTATAAATAAATATAGATTAAAAAAAAGAAGGCTTTATTGTTTGCTTGTACCATTTATTAGTTATTTATTTATAAAGCATTGACTTCAGAGCCATCAGCTTAATGGTAACAAATAATCAAGAAACGCACAACGTATTATACATAAACTAAAAATTAATTCGCGTAAAAAATGTAACTATTAAAACCTATTATTATATTATATTATTTTTTCTTCTGCCTGTACTAAAAATAATAGATTTATTTCCAAGCTTTTACTACTGATATTTTCCATCGACAACTAATGAAATAAAAAAGTGATAACGTTTTGTAAATCGAATTTTAAAATGTAAAATCGTTAAAATGTGTAAGCAAATATACATTAAACTCATTTTTTCACTTAAAGTCGATTTCATATTTATATCGAAAAACTAAGTTAACGCAACACTAAATTCTGTTTGTTGGCAATACTGTTTAGTCACGTGACTCAGTCAGGGTTTTGCAAACGGTGAGTGGAGTGCCTTGTCATCAGTCCTTTGATATTTTGGATGATTTTCTTTGGAATTCTTATTCAAAGTGAGTAATTTTAGGGAGAAAATCATTTGTAACGCATGTTTTCATCTTTTTGTGGTGTTTGTTTGTGACTGTGATATGTGCTTCTATATGACGAAATTGTACCTTGTTCTGTGACCAGTGATATGACGCCATTTTCTTCGTGAATGCCAATTAGTAAATTCTTCAATATTTTCTTTGTTACTGTTATTTAAAGTTATTGTAGTTCGCTTTTGAGATTATTTGAACATGTTCTACATACGCGCTTTAGAATTCACCACGTTGTAAGGGTTGAAAGCCCAAAGGAGTGCATGAATGCATATCTATTCATTACGCATTTTTTGTATGACACCACCACCTTCACGGAAGGCTTAGTTGGAGTATAGTACTTATCTTGAGCATTTTGTTGCGTTAGTAACATCAGAATCACTGTTATTTGCTTGAGGATATAAAATAATTGTTAATTTTACATATTCATCTACGTAATCGTTGCACATGCATAAAACTTTTTTCGATTTGGGCAAGTACCCCCTACTTCCTGTTGTGAAGTAACGTAGTGTCAATGTATATTTTAACGTTTTACATCGTCCTGTTTTCAGAGTTTACGTAATTTTCATTGAGACTATGTATGTTGTGTAGGATCTTAATATTAGCGCATGTTGTTTGTATTGTTTTAGTTAAACCTTATGCCTATTGAAATAGAGATGCTGTAGAACTGTGGGCGGAGATGTACCTACGTTATCAATCATCATCTTTACATGGATGAATATCAGATAAAGTATGGACTGTGGGTATTATTTTTTGCATGTAATATATTGGAGTTTAAAATGAATAAGTTGTGTGATTAATTCTGCGAAATTAGAAATTGAGGTTAGATGGCGTGACTCATTAAAACTCACACATGCTCAAATGTATGATTGCTTGGAGCATTAATAAATGGGCCTTACTTAACCTATTGAATCAAATAGAGCTCTGAAAACTAACTTATGAATGTAAAGGATTGTAAGACTGACAGTGTAGGCATTAGGTTACATAAATAATATCGCCATTATACTGGGAAAATAAATTTTATGTCACAAAAAAAATATTTTGGAACAAATGCAATTGAAATTTCAAATATGAATATTTCTTACAAATAGTTGTTAATTTGTAACAGATGATCTCAAATATATTACATTTTTCAATTATGTTACCATTTCCTTTCCCAATCCAGATAATTGGTTTTCGCGGTATAGTGACAATATTGGATTCTCTTTATTTGAATGCATAGACAAAATACCCATTGAGTGGGTAGTATGGGCCACATGTGATTAGCCATAGCCTTTTATGCTGACCCTGTGTGGGTTAGATGAATGATAAATTGCCATTTTCTTGTTCTGTGCATTTTCAAAATTATTTTCAGTTATTGTTTGTATCAATATTCAAAGAAATTTATAATATAAAATGAATATTTGAATGTAACAACATACCAGAATTTATTATATTTCTCCCAGCCCGGGAATTGAACCTGGGACCGTGGCAGTCCGGCATGGTAACCGTTTGACCAGGCATTTCAAGTTAAAGGAGGCAGTTAACTACTCCCAACTACATTTTATATAACAAATAACGGTACTTAGATATGTATATCATAGGGGGTTTAGTTTTTGCCTTGTGGTAGGAAGCTAAATAAAGAAAAATTATATAGATTATTAATTAAATTTTAATGAATTTCATATTTAAGTTAGTGAAGTCTATGTTTTTGCCTATGTGGGTCAATCAACTTTTTTTATGATTTTAATCACATTTTTATGAACTCGTCTGCCGCCAAGAAGTAATGTAAGCATTTCTGTGTTCTGGTTTTGAAGGGTAAGGATACTGTTGAAATTACAAGCACATGGGACTTATCAACTTATTTCTTAGGGTGACAGGCACAATGGCAGTGCTCCTTAAATCTTTGCGATTTGAAGCTCCAAGTGACACTACAAACGATGGGAGATCATGTCCTGGTCTTATATCTGAAGATGTGCAGCAATGCTTAAGAATTATTTGTGAAAAATTATTAATGAAAAACTTATACTCTCTATCCCTGTGTCTATTGCCTTACAAGAACTTTGCATACTTGAGGTTGTAAAAAAAGCAATATTTATTTTATCTCTCGCCAGGACTGGTAGCTGTAAAGGTACTAACTGGGTGATAAATCTGCAATAGATTTCTCATAGATGGCGCTACGACTAAAAAGTCGTTGAAAGACCAAGTACAAAGACACGACGCAAGCACATAGAAAAATTCGTGAGGTCCGTTGGTTCGTTCCGTGGCTTAGTTTGTATAGCGTCTGGCACGGTATGCAAGAAGACGTTGGTTCGAATCCGACCGGATTGATGGAATTTTTTTTGAGTGTTCGATCTTTGTATTAATAATTATAACAGTAAGTCATTGACTTACAAATAAATGGACGACGGGTCTAATACAAAAACCACGAAAAAAATGTCCCAAGTCAACCTATTCGAAATTTAAATTGTAATGTCATCGCAGTATCGCGCTGTCAGTCGAACAAATGAAGACTAAAGCGGAGTTTGGCGCTCTGTATACGATTTTAGCGCCTTACAAGTGCGGACACTTTTTAGCGCGGACCCGACGTCCATATAATTGTAAGTCAATGCAGTAAGTGGAGTAATTTCACAAAAAATCATTGAATATCAATTCAATAAAAATTTAATTAAAGCAATATTTTGATAAAATTTTAATTTTTATATTTATGCATAATTGAGTATGATCAATATTTAAGAAAATATTCAAGACTATGGAATAGTATAAGTGAATGCACACACATATAATATATTAAGATTCACACATATATTTTATGCAGTGCTTAAGGGTAGTTGTCACAATTGTTATACATGTATATACAATACTACTAGGATACAGACAATAGAGTAATAACTCCACACAAATTGTACACATTGAAATAAAAAGGCGCATCACAAACATCAGTGATACATGAATGCGAGATTGCTCCATTTATTGTTCTATTAGAGAGATAACATGTTATCAGCTGTTCAAATATTGAAGCTATGATAAACTGTGAATAGATAGCAAACTATTTTAGAAATTGTAGGTTTTAAGAACTTACTTTTCAGATCTAGTGCAGCATGCGTTTAGGGCTATGCAGTGCCATAGATGGCTACTAGCAGTGTGGTCTGGCTGATTTCAGGTTTTGCTGCTAAATATGGAGAAATAGTTATTTGGGCAGGTTTTCAAACATCTAGTTAACTCAGTTTATTGAGCAGTATTTGATTTTTAAGGCAATTTTAGTATTATGATGACTTGGGAATTTACCTACCTTGTGGCAAGATTGGCGTAGCATTGTATATGCAGCACTTTATGCTTTGATTTTTACTTAGTTCTTATATGTCACACAAGGCCTCACTTGCTGTAAATCTTGTGTTTTGGATTTTGTTTTCATTTTGCTCAAAATTTTTTTTGCACTTGTTTTTATTTCTTTTGATTTCTAATTAATCTTCACTGTTTCAATTTTTGTGTGTTAACAAAACAAAAAAATGCTCAAGTGGAAGTACTTTATTCTGAAATATAAAAGTTGTGCATGTTGGGTTCATTGTCTCTAAACATTGTGGTTTAAATCCATAAAATCTGAGCATGATTTTGGTTTGGTGCAGGTGGTGTAACCATTCTTTGTGATGCCGGTGGATGCTAACCTCCACTGCACTGACGTGGTGTCGCCTGGTTGTGAACTGAAGGGCCTGCGCACTTGGAAAGACATTTGTCTGGTACGGAACTCACTCTTCCAACATCAGGTATGTTCTAATCTAACAAAGGAGGCTTGGGACATGTTCAAAGAAAACTGCATTCAAAGAAAAAAAATGTTTGTTCTTTATAGTATGACGAATTTGTGACAAATAGCTTTATCCAAGTACCTACTTACTACATACTTTTAGCAATAACTTTACTTGATTGACTTTAAGGTGCTGCAGTGTTACTGCAAACCACAGCCAACCAGTTGATCAAGCTACAATATTGTAGATAAATTAATAGTGAGTATCATGTGGATTTTTGTAGATTTCAAATTTTTTAAGATAATGAGATAAAATTTTTGCAAAATGTAGAGGCCACTTGCTCAAAGCAGTCAATGATGTCCGTATTAGATTCGTTTTATGTGGCGAAAACGTTTTTTTGTTAATGTGTGATGACTGACTTTGGTGGTATTTGTTGTGTATATGAATTAGAAGTCGCACGACTTACGTATTGGCTTCTAATATTACTACGTCTTTGAAAGAAACGACGTTGTGTCACGTTGTTGTTCCAGTGTGGCTTTTTCGGTGAAACTTTATTAGCATGTGCTCATTTGTGGACTTCAATGACCTTTCTTCGATTTTCTTTGTGCTTTTGAGCTTTGTGTTAAACTTGCAAAACTTAGTAGACATTCAATTGTCACAAAGAAATTTGTATTGAATTAGTCACGTCTTGTTTACATTAAACTGAAATTGGCAGCAACAAAAGCTCACATTGTTGGTGCACCGGGTCCGATCATGGACTTCGCGTATTGCGCAGTTAGGGCTGGGATTTATGAACCAGCGGTGGTGCGGCGGGCGCGTGGCGAGGTCAGCGCCCTGGCCCAGGACTAATTCGGGGGAGATCGACGACTCGGCTTTGTCTGCGTCTGTCGCCTCCGCCTCCGCCGTCGCGCCGACGCTGCCCTCGCCGTCTATCCGCTACTTCACACAAGTCTTTGTTGCAACATCTGATCACTTCGTAGCTCGACATTATCGCTATTGTTATTGTATCTATCATTGACAACATCGAAAACTAGTACGCAAAACGTGCTATCGAGCCGAAATGAGAAGCGAAAGGTTCGTATTTTCCTTTACTATGTATTCGTAAGGGCAAGTATTCCCCATAAGGACGAAAAACAATATTCCTTGATTTGAATTTTCCGTTTGTTTAACATATTTCAAGTTGAATGGCCGGTGACATCCGAATATTGATCTCTGTTTTCACTTTCATCTTTTGAGTCAAAGTACGTTCCGAGTTCTGGTTAAGTCCCAAAGTATGATTCACTCAATTATAGATGTTATAGGATGTAGATGGTAGAAAAGAATCGGCTACTTGTTGATTTACTGTTTTCACAATTAAGTTGTCATTATTTTTTACTACTAAGTTCGGTAATACCAGACAACCGGTGATTATTGTCAGTTGCTAATTATGTGTGTGAATAGGACTCGATTCGTGTTTTGAACACCCACTTGAACAGCTAAAATTAGTATTTTTGAAAACTTGAAGGTTTCCTTATTTGTAAAAAATTTTTGATTACTCATGCCGTTAGTACATGTAACTAGGAATTAGATAGAACTTCCCTAATGAATCATCAATAAGTTTATCCTTAATTTGAAAAGTTGAGCCAGTTAGATCTAGATGCTGAGATCACGACACGAGGCATGCGAGGTAAAGTTGTTTGTGAGTCGGCGGCGGTGCTAATGTAGTGATATGATTTCAAGTGTGATCTGTGGATGGCCGCTCGAGTCGGGCATGTGTTTATCAACCAGCGGTCGGTGGCTTGTTTGTATTGGTGAGTGCGTGCGCGTGTGGATTGCTATGACGCGAATAACTGCAGGCGGCGGCGGTGGCGGCGGCGGGCGCGACGGGCGTCCGTCGCTGGCTGAGACACCCGCTACGCTTCGTTCAGTTCTTGCCAACAGGCCGTGCGCGCCGGAGCTCGTCCACGCGAGGCCGAACACGCTTTACGTCCGTGCTTCTTCAAAGTGTTTGTTACCGTCAGATGCAACTAATGCACCTTATCTACTCTGATATAGTGCGAATTAGTGTACGTGTTATTCTCTATTGTGAGAAGTGCTAGTGATACGGGTTTTGTGGCAATGAGACGCTTTCGAGCGTAATTTCTACGTGGCCATGGGCTCGTGTTTCCACTTGAAGGTAATATCGTAGTGTTTCTGTGTGTGATGGTTTTGTGTACGTTTACGTCTCGAAATGTGCCCGCAAGGAGGCTGCACCTCCACTAGACGAGGCTGTGTGAAGGCCGCCGCCCCGACCTTGGTGCCAGAAGGTCAACGTCCTCACGTGTTAAGAACTTTCATGCCATTTGTTGGGTCCTATTCATAAAGATTGTCGAGATTTAATTATTTTTCAATCTGCGCATATGCTGTTTTGCTGGTATTGCAAAATGTTTGTCACATTTTATTCACGAATTACCTAGGTTAGTTAATTATCCGAACGTAGCGTAAACTTGCATATTATTGTTAGTGCCTCACTCCTGTTAACTATAATTACTAAATAAGGTAACTATTACATTTTCATTTCAATTGTATATTAGTGTAGTATTTTTCGAGAACATTCTTTGATTAAGGATAAAATAATGGTTATTATTGCCAATATTTGTTAAAGACCTAATTTAGATAATGTTTTATTAACATTAGGTAATGGTCGTGATTAGACATTTAGAGACTTCTTCATAAAATCGATGGTAAGTTTTAGAATGCACAAAAGTTATTCGTCATTTGTTTCTTGTTTGGTAGCTTTGTTGGGCTTCTTAGAAATGAGAATAATTAGTTTATCGTTTGTTCTCTAATTACCTTGTAGTGTAATGTGTATCTTCGTTTAATTTTGTTGCACTTTATTTTAAATAATTTTTTAAAATGAGTGCTGTTACGAACACTTATTCCTATTAAGAATGAGCTTGCACAAACCCCGAATTTTATGTTTAGTAATTGAAGGTAGTGAACGAAATTATTTTGTTGATACACCTTTAGCATGGAAATAAAGTATAGGAAACTGAACGTTTTGTCTTAACCTGTTGCCGTTGTCTAGATGTTGTTTTGCCCTGCTTACAGGATTCGGTCGAAATTTGCAATCAGGTTAAAGCTGGAATTGATGAAATCGCACTTTTGTGTCCTTCAATGTATTAACTATGCAAATAATGAAATACTGCCAAACTTCACGGTGGTCTTAAGTGTTTGTTTTACATTTATTTTATCGTGTATTAATTTTTTAGGCACTAGATATTTGGCTTCAAGGAACAGTCTTTTCATTCTTATCCGCCGTGTTTCTGAATTCGAGAAAGCAATTAAAATGTTGCAGAAACAAATTTTGTAAAGGTAATGTTTTCAAACTTTGTCACGTTTCCACCACCGACGTTTTTACGACTAATCACGTTTTAAAGTTAGTTAAATTGTATGGCTACGTGGGCATAGTATCTCAGTGAGAAATACCCCACTATGGTTAAATTGTTATTAGAATAGTTACGTTTTGTATTGATAGCTTGACTTAATGACTAGTAATGATATATATGGCAATGCCAGTCTGGCATCGCTTTCATTTTTCTTTTTCCTCAAATGTTTTTTGAGCCACATTCGGTTATGTGTGATCTTTAGCTCTACATTGGAATTCTACCTGTGCAACCGATACAATTGGGTGCGCAGCACAGATAAAATGTTTAGCAGCAAAGTGTGTAGTCAGGCATTGTGTTCCAAACAATGACTGGGTGATTCTATTGTGCCTATTAATCTGTGCGAATGAAAGAGAGAGCGATATACGCGAAGCGGGGTTTACAGCTGCGCAGCGTGTGCGCAATCAGCTGACGCCGCGGCGGCCATCTTGCCGTGCGTGCTCGAATGTCGTCGCGTCATTGTACGCATTTGTGACGCATTTTCTTCCTTCAAATGCTAATGTCATTGTCCTTCTCGTCCTGCCTACGGGCGTTGTTCGATATAGTCAGCTAATTAATGATGAGCGAATGCTCAACGCACTCACTTCCTTTTTGCACAAGTACACGGAAGGCTCGAACGCGAGACCCTGGTTAGTCTATTTTTGGTTAGTTACGTTTCCGCTAAGATACACATGTTGCTGTCGACCGCTGTGTTGTACGTACACAGAGATGCGAATTGTCTTTGTGAATTTAAAAAAGAACTGGTGCCAAGATATTAGTTTTTGGCCTCGTACATCCTTGTTATCTAGCAATTTCCGGTTTATTATTTTTTTTCATAAGTCCTGGCTGTTATTAGCCCATTATAAACAAAAATTTCTTGATATTTTTTTGTAGTTTCGGCAATATGTGATGATCATATATTATGATGCGCCATAAATGCATCTTGAAATGTGTGCCGTTTTGATGATAATATGGTTTGTAAATGCATGATCAGAATTGGCATTATTTGGGATTTTTCTGTATAGTGCACGATTTTTGTGCCCGTACCGTTAATGTTACCGTTGAACGAGTGGTCGAAACCTGTATCTTGTCTCAATCTGACATCGTAAATTCGGCCGGTGTGTGTAGAGCGGTTAAAAACTTTCATACATGTTACTAAGGAAATTGGGGCGATCTGTGTTTTTATCTGTAGGAGTTAGCCCGATCGAAATAACCACTAATCTCACAAACAGCATTCTGACATATCATATTGATGCGTCCAATTGTTTATCATCGAAGTCAGAAATGTACTTTCGTTGTGTGTTTTGTTAGGTTTTTCTCGTTTTCGTGTTAGGACTTCTTTATTCGTGTGAGGTGGTTTAACGCACGGCTTATTTATGCATTACCGGGTTGGGCTCAACACATGTGTGCATTGCAAACATATGTTGCCAGCTTGTATGTCGGGTGGCGGTTCGGTTGGTTCGTCGGTGCAGCGCAAAGCGGGTCGCGCTCGAATTGCGTAGCGAGCACTCGGCAAGTGGGTCAGCGGGGCACGGCGCATACACGGCGCCGCGACGACCTATACACGCGCATAAGTATAGCATGGCTATCATACCCCTTCGAAGTTATCTCTAGACGACTATAACAAATTGCTTTGCTTACTTTGTTTGCAATTGCAATCTCCTTACACTGCTTAACATTTAACATTAATTGTACAGTATTAGAAAGTTTGTTTCCTATTTACAACTATTAATAGGCATACTTTAATAATATTTTGTTCGAACTGGCGACAACTTTGTTCTAGTGAGGTGGTTCATACGATCGGGACCGTGAGTTAGTAAGAGTTGACGGAGCAACCAGTATTGCTAATTTGGCAACGCAGTCTAGCAGCGCCATCATTGTATCGCTATAATTGAACATCACGTTTCCGACTGTTCGACTACTCAGTCGCCTTGGCACACTTATTTCGTACCAATATTACATGCCTCCAAATTATTTACCGCCGGCCGTTAACTCGCATGCAATTAGCTTTTAATTTACTTAGCTTCGTTTAATATTAAGATTTGCATTAACTTAAAAGAAGAATTTCATGGATTTAATGTATTTTTATCGCTCGTTGCGTGATGAGATGTGGAAGCTAGTGAATACGAATTAAAGATTCGCGTCACTACTGATAAATTATGTATATAGCGAGATCACAGGTCTAAACGATGCTTAGATGACACAAGAACAAACATGTGATCGTCTAAAGTAGGTTAACAAGTGGGCGAATATAGTAACGCACACACACACTCAACATAGCCCCGCACTAGGGAAACCCTGTGTCGCGGGTGCCATGGACACACACATAGACAACCATAAATTACACCCAAACTCACGAGAGAAATAATTGTAGGCCATACAGCTATTTCTCCCGGCCCGGGAATCGAACCTGGGACCTCTACGTGGCATTCCGGCATGGTAACCGTTCGGCCACAGAGGCAAATGTAGTAGGAAAATATAGGGCGAATATATATAGAGTGAAAAGATACAAATGCAAAAATGGTAGAATAAGATTGAGAAAACTTATAAAAAGATAGAGCTTGTCGCCAAAGGAACATAGGTAATAAATGACAATTGATGTGTCCTCTGCACCCGTCTCGTACCAGACATTTATCATCCTCAAATACGTTTTTTCGTGCTCAGCGCCGTATTTGTATGAAATGTTAAGTTGAAAGTCATTAAGCTCGTTATCAACGTTTTCGAGAGCGATACGAATGTTCGGGTTAGGTTGAGGCCGATAAAATGAGCGGCGGAGATATGAAATCGTGTTAATATGATTGTGATGTGATGCCAGACGTGACGCCACACTATTTGTGCAACTTAAATACACGCAGGTTAACGCGCAATATTCCACGATTAGTGCTCACTATTCAAAATTATATTTATTCAGAGTTGTTTGGGTGTAGACAAAATAGTCGCTGTGTTTTTTGTCGAGTATATTTTTCATTGAAAATTATATCAATCATGCTTTGCAAAGGCAAATGACTATTAAAGTATTGCTGATAAACACGCTAGTTACGTTTCTATACTTCAATGTAGCTTATACACACTTCTTCATTTGTCTCAAAATCGCAGAAAATAACGCTGCAAATAAGCGAGGAGATTATCTAAGTATGAACTCTGTAATAAAGCCCAATCCATGCGACTGCTCCGTATAAAAATTGTTGATGTAAACATCTGTGGGCAGGTACACAGTGCAACAAAGGTAGACAGTCAGATCCGTGCGCCAGCGCCGCGCCAGCCGCACGCCGTGTACACCCCTGCGTGTTGCCCGGTCGATGACTCTCCCAAGTCCGAGTCCAGTGCTAATGACCTCGTCGGGTGCACGCTCTTCATACGAAAGATTCATTATTTCAATAATTGCTACACATTCCTTAGTCATTTGTTTGCCATTAATAAAACATTAAACAGTAGCAAAATCTAAACTGAAATATTTAGCAAAAGAAAAAATATTTTCGGTTTAGGTGCTCAAGTCGTTCGTATCCTATACTTAGTAAAGATATTTTATCTGTTTTGCTGCAAGTTGACTCTGTTATGGCGTAAAATGTTGTAGAATGGTGTAACCATTAAATCAATAGGACAAAACTACATGAATAATGCTACCACACCATCAACCTCCCACGAAGGATGATTTCAAATATTTTCGTTTCTTTATGCTAAAAAAAAACCTTGCATTGACTATCTTTGATCTACGTTTAATGTCGTAACTCATTGCAGTTAAACTTTACAAAAATTGTCTGTGACAAACTTTATGGTATTTCGTCAGGCTTGGTTTGTGTATTGGCGTTGAAAAACATATACTAAGTTCAAATGACCTTAGGAATTGCAAAGGTGTTGACCAACAGCCATGGGAGTGATAGTGGCCGTGGTGACCGGAGGGTTTGCAAGAGGTGTCTGGCGGTGGGGGCGAGAGGTGGCGGGGGAGAGTGCCGGTGTGACCTTGTCGCGGGGCGCAGGCCAGCGTTGTGCCCCGTTTCGCGGGCGCGTTCCACTTTAGCCATAGCTCTCTCTTGTTACGCAAACTGTCGTTATGCATATTATGCTTTGCCTCTACGAAATCGTGTTTGTGTTTAGATACCACTTTCTAACGAAATAATGTGTTGTATACGTCATATTGTATATCAGTTAAAAATGTATATTCACAGAAAAATGCACGTAACTAAACGATTGCGCTAAATTAAGTCTCTAACCTAATTAATTGAAATAATACCATTAACATGAATAGACGCAGGAAATTGAAAAGTATTAAAGCCAGGCTAAGATTAACGCACGAAAACTGTTAAAGTAATACCTCAACGTAAAGGCAATAAGATATCGTTAATATATATATTATTTGTTGATCAAGTGCTTAATTGGAGCCTGAATTTGTTACAGGGCCCTCTGCGATCCTGACATAAACAGAACAGTTGCAGCATATTGGCAAGGGAAGCCACTACCCGACTACAAAGCAAGTTGGACATAGATCGTGTCTAAATTGAACAGTTCAAGTGTTTGAAAAGTGTTACGACAAACAAGTGCAATATACTATTAGTGCAATCGTACTTTTGAATAGTGAAGTGAACTTTGAGTAAAATTATTGTGAACAATGGAGCGTGAATCAAATCCCATGGAGGCGTTGTGCCGCTCCGGATGTGGGTTCTACGGGAACCCGTCCACAGACGGGCTCTGCTCGGTGTGCTTTAAGGTACGTCCATCTCTGGGTCTGCGCTTCTGAATGAAATCAGACTTTATTATCTTAATACAAATGTTACATTAATATTTCTAGTTAAATTTAGCACTGGGTTTCGTTAATAGTTACTAAAATTTAAGAAAAACTGGTATTTGCAACAGATTTTCAACTTAAAAATCTCTTAAAAAGAATCCCGCCCCGTATCGTGCCCGACTCAAAAGTTCCCATTATACTGGCAGCAGTGCTTCTCTGAACGGCGATGGACACTTGCTGAACCAACCACGACACATGGTTGTGGTTACTTCTGAATTGTATGTTCATTAGACTACTAATGTTAGATTCGGTATTGAGAAGAAACAATAAGAGGAACGCGTACGAGGTTCACAAAACTATTCGAAGGTAGGTTAAGTCCTCAATCTGCATTGTGCTAAGGTGAACTACAGTTTAATACCCAATCTTTTGCAGAGAATTGTTGTAAGGTGTCGGTTAATATCAACTTACGTATGATATACCAACATATGACTCACTCATACTTTTAGAATTTCCACTTACTCAGGTGTTGTCAATAAGCAGCTACGCCCAATTATCCACCACTAGTAAGATCTATCAAAAATAAAGTCGATTACTACCTTTCTTTGTAATTCCGAATACAACGAAATAGATAAGAAAATCGATCGAGTATCTTCGATTTTTTATTTCTGATAGTCTTTATAAGTTTATTTAAATTAGTCATGTCGATTCACTTGCTTCAAGTTGCCAATGTTGCCATAAATTGTTTCCAAAATAGCATTCCATCGAACAAAGCTAGAGAATTCTGGTCAGATTCTTATCAACGAGTCCAATGAATGGCGTGCATTAAAATCGGTATAAGATTGGAATAGTTCGATTTCGCTTCTTCTGCCATTGTAAGGCAACACAATAGGCGTAGCCACAAGTTTAGAATTAGGCTGTTTGATGTTTAGCCTCGCTATTCACTGTGTGATCGTCAAATAATCGCCCACAATCTACCTACACCTCGCTGAAGGTAAGGAACAAAAAAAAACGGGATTGGCAAGTTTTCTTTTTATTGCAAATAATGTTTTAATTGTCGTTGATTGATGTTTTATGTAAAACCTCATTTAATGACAATTGCCTATTGGTAATTTTTTCTTTGAATGAGGTTTTGTCCTTTGCTTCAAATTTTGAAAAGTGCGAGTAGCCTTTGGTTTAGTTGTTAGCAGTAAGTAACTGAAATCCAATAAATAAGTAGTTCAACGTAACTCTATTAAGTCTACAACTACTTTTTATTGGAAAGTTAGTGAATTGTATTGCACATCCGGGAATGAATCTCTGCCTGTGAACATATCAGTGAGGCAAACAGGATCATTAAAATTTTATCGAAGAGTTCCTGGGATGCAGGTTTTATTCATGTTGTAAGTAATCGGTGGATCTCCTTGACTACATGAGGTAGTGTTGTGACCTACAAATAGAAAGTCTGCGGTGCGGACGTGTACGTCGTCTCACGCCGTTTACCCTTAAAACCATCTCGTCATCAACCAAGGAGAGACTCGTGCCCAGCAATGGGACGTATATGACAATTATACTTCAACTACACACGTATACTCAAGACGTAGACGTTTCATTTTATTTCGCGGAGATTATAAGGAGTCATAATACATCGATCAGTGTTATCGGTACACGTGCCGGGTACTATACAAGAAATTAACGCACTGTTTCACTTACATACAGTACCACCGATTCTTTTGGATTATGATCAAGTGGTTATTTAGTTAGAAGTGTTTTAGGGTCGTATTCTAGGACTACTCAATGCTCAAGTCAGGACTAGAGTATGATTCAAAGCACTAGAAATCATACTCAGGTCTTTGCCATTAGGGTCGTATTTCCAGTGCTTGAAATCATACTCAAGTCTGCTCAAATCCTGACTTGAGCATTGAGTAGAGTTCTAGAATACGACCCTTACATTCTGTGCGTAAGGGTCTTATTTACAAATATTTTTCGGTGTCCTGTAAGTACTACATATTTGAAAGAGGTATATTTATTGTTTATTGCTCACGGTGTTGTTCGACTTATATTAACTAAAAAAAGAGAACAGCGATTATGTGGTTTTATTTAGCAGTATTAAAGTCGACTATGATGTTGATTGTGTACCTAAATTCCTGTTCAAATTACGTTCTAAATATAAATTTATTACAAGTTTCAAATGATTATTACATTGTCCGTAAAGGTTGATAAAATATTGATTTAGAATTTTGTGGGAATGATGAAACGAGATAAATTCCGCGTGACAGATTTAAGAAAACCATTTATAGGTGTCGTTATATTTGCTTTTGGGTAGTTTACAGCGACAGTTGTCCCTAGAGACCAGGTAAAATATTTATATAATGTTTTGTGACCGCTCTGTAGATTTTGCTATATACAAAATGTTACATGGTTGCTGTACGCAGCTAGCACTAATGGCTGGAGCAAATAATAGTATTTCCCGCAGTATGAGGAATTCGCATCCAGTGGAAGAAAGCATTCCTGTTGCGCTTTATATATTTAATACATGTCCAAGGATAACGTGAATCACATTTTCGGGAAAACATTTTACGTCATACTGGTGACCCACTACTCGATCCTATGTCACATTTTTAATATTGTAAGAATGGTGAATATAGAATAATTCTACATTTATACCATTCTTCCGCAAACCAACTGGACTTACAAGGTCTTACATTTGTTTATTTAATATAAATGACAACTTCTACTTTAATCATATTCTGGAGTTGTAATCCTGTGCACAATTATCTTATATACGTAAAAAAAGGCAGATATGCTACAGCATCCGCGTTGTGAAGATTCGACATTCAGTCAACTGTATGATCTTGCAATCAGTCTGCGCCGAGCAAAGAAAGAAAATTTGACATAAGTAAAACTAGTCATTTTATTAAATTTCAAGAAAAATGAACTAAATAATACTATGTTAAAGTAACCAAAACGCAAGTAATCTCACGTGTAAATTATCAATACTATTTTACATTAGTTAATAAATAACCACTGCTAATTGAAGATGGAGATACTAATTATTCCTACAGCGAGTGCGATACGGATGCATGAACTCCGGTCATAGATTATAAGTGCAGATACGAACATTGTGGGCAGCAAAGTCATCAATTTGGTAGATGTCTGACTGTATTGCAGTTGGAAAACTTATTTATATACAGATTCATAATGTAGTTCTTTCTGCTATCTTACAATATACTTCTTTACTTTCTGCTGTCTTAAAAAAACACATAATTAAAAATAACATATTTTTTGTAATATAGAAGAAGTATTTGAAAATGTACAAGTAAAAAACATTAAATAAAGTCTCATATTTTTTAAATTGTCAATTGATGATCGTTTGTTAGAAGATCAATCAATGTTCGTGTTTGATAGCGAAAGAACTATTTATAAAATTTAATTTAAATTATAGGGTTGTTGTTGTACTCTTTGATAGATCTATGTCCAGCCGTGGACGTCTTTCGATCGAAATGATGAAAGGTACAACAAACAAATCTGTTTATTACCTTAAAAATGGCAGGTAGATGTTTATTTGACTTAAAAATATTTTTCACATTTGTTTAATAAAATAAATTTGTTTTTTTTTTCCAATGTGTTCTACTACACTTTTACCTACTCAATCACTTCTTACCTAATATTCGGTACGTTCGTTCTGTTCAACAACATTATAATGATCTATACCCCAGCAAAGCAAATACTAAACGCGCGATTTAAAAAAAAATAATTATAGGTTTATAGATTACTATGAACGTAACATATCTTGTGTATAAGATCATTGCCAGTGCCAAAGAACCCAATAGCATTATGAGCTTTTACGAGATGTGTTTTTAATTCGTATTCCTTTGAAAGAGGTGAAATAGTCATTAAAGTTCAAACTCTTAGTCATACCTGTGTGCAGTAAGGCTCAACTCACACTGGCGCAGAGTCGAAGCGTCGCGACGCGTCATGTTTTTGCCTATTCATCTCTATTTTCCCATTATTAATGTACAAAAGTGTGTTATGCAAATATGGAAATGGGCGTCGACGCGCGTCACTTGAGCGCAGTGAGGCGTCAAATAGCCGACCACACTGTGAACCGGGCACACTAATGCGAGTGTCATCGCGCTACGACGCGCGTCGCCAAGCGTTGTAGTTGAAAAACAGGACGCGACGCGACGCTTCGCCAGTGTGAGTTGAGCCTAAGTGTCAAAGATATCGTTGCGTTCAAAATGTTAAAAAATATCTCAACATTTAATAAAAATTCAACTGAAATCTTGCAAATCATCTTTTTGAAATCTTCTCGTTTTGCTTGAAATTTGTCTCCAAACCAAAAGTGCAGCTGAAGTCATAGAGATAAATTTAAAATATCCATCTAAATCTGTTATTTTTGAACAAGTCAGGAATGGGTATAGTTGCATTAATTGAGTATATCTAATTATTGAGTATATTCATGATTTTCGGTAACGAGTTTAAGATTTTAAATTTATCCCTAATTAATACGGTTAGAGTCGGTAGATGTATTAATTCCAACGAATGATGTTGGTTTTTGACTTATTTACTTTAGTCTGTCGACCCTAGTATGAATATTGACAGTAAAAATGAAGTAGTTTAAAAATTAAGATGCAGAAAATTGAACAACGACCCTATTTAAGATTTTTAAAAACAACTGTCTTTAGTAAGGACAAAGCAAAAGCTATTGATATTTACATTTATTAGGCATCCACTAATTTAGTCAATTAGTGGATGCCTAATAAATGAAAATATCACAGTACAAAAAAGTCCAATTGAAAAAATATTGAAACAATAGTATAGCGTTTAGTTTTGGAACCATTTCCGTTAATTATGTTTATTAGCATATCAGATCTATAGTCTAAGAAATGAGCATGTCAAATATGCCGCAAATTTTCAACCTTCATTTTTTCGACTCGTTTACCAATATTTCGAGGATTGAAGTGAAAAAAAAAAGGATTTTTTAAGTTTTTCATTCTCTTGGCCTTGGTTTTTTCGAGTTATAATTAGTGATGATTACGATTGATCAATCGCTGCACAGACCCTGGACATAGTAGGATTTTTGTACTAGAAAGAACAGTCTTTCTATAAAAAGGACATTGCTTTTTTTATTTTTTTATTTTATTCACAAGTAAAAAGTTTACAAAAAGAAACACAAAACAGCGAATAAAAACCATTAAAATGCCATCACTTGCTACCAGGTGTCTAACAAAAGAATGAACATCTAATACTTATGCGCAAATTCCGCTACTTACACGCAATCTATTAAATTTCACAATTTGATAAATGCATTGGTTTAAGAATTGTTTTTCACTTTTCTGGTTGGGTCCTAGAAGTTTATCAAGAACGTCACTTGGCAATTTTTTAAACAGTAATGGTACTATGTATCTCCAGGCACGCTTTCCATAGTTGTTATTGTATGGAGGAAGAGCATACCTTGGTAGGTAATTTAGATGACGCAGTTTACCAATTCTTATAGTTTGTTTTATAACATAGCAATTTTATCTATTTCATCACAAATTATGACTATATTTATTTTACTATGTATATCTAATATTCTACAGTACCTAAACAAGTTATTCCGATCGTTTTTATATATATTTTTAACTGATATTAGCACAAAAGATTTTAGTAGCCTTATTTGTAATTTGTAAATGTCATCTAAGTATGTTTTGTATGTTGTGCCATAACTACTAAGCCCGTATCCAATTATTGAATCTGCCTATACGTTGTACAGCGTTTGTTCTTAATGTTTTGTAAGGTAACTGAATGTTTCAGCAAGGAAAGTTTTGATAAGACTGCTCTCAGCTTCTTATATACATAGTCTGTATGAGGTTTCCAGTTATTGTCTATTATTAGACCGAGGTACATATGCTGTGAGACAGATTCTAATTCGCCACAGTTACATGAACAATAATTAGATGACACAATACAATTCGTGTGCATGGATTCATGTGATGTGTTGTATTTATTCTCGTTTTGATGTAGTCCGTGATATAAAAATTTCAATTATGTTATTCCAGGAGGCTCTGAAGAAGAAACAACAGCCACCAGCGACGACGCCGTCACCGGTGTCGGCGGCGTTCATGCCCGCGACGCCTGCGCCCACGCCACTCGCCGCTGCCGCGCCTACCGTGCCCAGCTTGCCAGTCGCGCCTCAGCAGCATAGTACAGACGTGAGGCCACATTCTGTATTTCCAGTGTTAGATATGAACTAACCGTTAAAGCGTAGCTCTTTCTCATAACCACTTTAATCCCTTATGAATGCGCCTTATACATCAACAGTGGTGGTACATAGCGATTTGCTTAGTAATATGACCACACGTAGTTGACAATGCTGCCATTTTATTTAAAAGCACCATCTTGCCGCCCTCAGTTTTGATTCCGTAAATCATCTTTTGTATAGATAGCTCTCCCATGTCAAAAATATACAGTACTCTTAACCAGTCCGCGTAGCATGCCACCGCGATAAGACTATTATGTCCACATTTAGCTTTTAAATTCAAGTGATAAAACCGCCATTTTAAAATTTTATCACAATAGCTAACATGGCGAGGACCGTGACATCACATTTTTGTAACAATGGCCGCGAAAGAATATCACAGAGCCAACATGGCTGCAAGGTCACAGCTGATTATAAAACATTTTGACAATTTCATTAGTAATTTTATAGTAAAAATTGAGCGCGACAAACGCGATAAACAGAAATAATTAAAAGTAAGAGGTTGATATTATATTAATTATCGGAAAAAGGTGAGGAGAACATTTTTAATACAGTTCTATATATGAGAGTAATTTGAAATACGTAAATAAAAACTAAAGCTATGTAAAATTGTCTAGTGGATGTGTAATATTATGTTTTAACGAAAATGTCGAGACGATAAGAAAATTGAGTTCTTACAAAATTATAAAATATTCCGAAATGGATGTTCTCCAACATTTTAAACAAAGACTGTGTGGATTTTGCAAATATTGAAATCGTTTAAAGTTTTCCGTCGTGTTTTATTATTTATTTGAGCATTGACTATAGAACTATCAATTTAAACAGTAACAAATAATTAAGAAATGCAAAACGAAAGAATTCTTATACTAAATATTCAATTTACAAACTGTAACTACAAAAACCCGCCAATTTTTATTTCGTAATTAATGATGCAATTAAAAGGATGGAAAGGATCGCGGCGATGATTAAACGACAAAAATAGCTATATACACAATTATCATGTAGTTATCCTTGTTCTTCAAAATGTATGACAATAGTTAATTCTCAAATAAACAAAAGAATTAATGATACTAGTACGGTTGAAACGGAATGAAACTAGAACCTTACCGATTCAGTATTCACAATAAAAAAATCTAATTTTAATAATGGCAGCATGGTTTTATCGAATGAAATAACTATGCAACGGGAAGGTATAGCACGTATCGCATACCATATACAGCCATACCAAGGACACAATATATCTAAATAGACACCGCAAGTACTGCGATCTGTATGAAGACGCGAACGCAACACGTATTTAGAATAATTATTTTTAAGTATTTGTTGATTGTAAGATGTGAAATATTAATATAGTAAAATAATACCAGAATAAGTTAAGCCCTTTATGAATACGTGTTTTAAAAAAAAGTTGCTCCATAAAACTAAATACAGCAAACTTATAGAATATTTTAATAACATTTTCCAAGGTCTTAAGAATTATTATCCCCTTGTTCCGTAAATCGATCAGAATCGAATACTGTCTTGCATCAAGTGAACGTCACTAATCGTAAAATTTGACCAAAAACATGACGAAACGGACGTATCACGAATGTGAATGCATTATACGAAAGTATAACTCGTTCGATATTCGTGGCCTACTAAAGAAAGAACACAAGTGTACCGCATCAACTAAAAGCCGCAATGTATTACGAATCATGCGGCATACACTCGACACATTTGTTTTCTCGAAATTCATTCAAAATGACAATAAATGATTTTAAAATAAATTATGCTTACTACTGCATACGAGGGTCGCCTTTTATACTTCGGGATTAGAGACCAATACCAAATATTTATTACAGAAAATGGCTTTATGGTATTTCAAAATATTCACCACTAATATCGATATACTTACCGTTTAAACTATTTTTCGGAAAATCACTCAAGTCGAGGTACCTTCAAAACATACATTTTAAATGCATCAATAGCTTCAGGTGCCAAAAAACCTCGAAACTTGACCTCGAATTTTTTTTATGTGCTGGAATAAAAAGAAGTCATTAGGTACCAAATCAAGCCGGCGTTTTGAGTGCTCAAAAAGTCACACCTATATGTGAGAGCTCCCATTGTCGTGGTAAAGACTGATCCTTCTTCGGCGATTGGTCTTTCTTATTTCTCCACTGACAACTGGCAAACAAATGGTTGTGTACCATTCAGAATTTATCGTTATACGTTGTTCTAATTATACGGTTGCGATGTGTCCAGTTTTTTCGAAAAAACAGGCGATCGTTTGCTTCGAAGTGCTTCGTGCGTGCTTTCGTCGAATTGGGCTCATCTTGAAGGACCCATACCGTTTTTCTAATTATTTTAAACCACACAAATATGACTCGATTTCCAAAATATTTACCGGGAAATATAAATAATTACATAATAAATACGTTTGCCGGCAAAAATTTCAAATTAAGCGATAGAGACTTTAACTGAATTGCCAGATCGCAACACTAGGGTCGCCAAATACCGAAAATATATAGAATAATAAAAAGGCAACCCTTGTATTCTGATTACAAAATTAGTTAACTGTGGAACGAAACATCCCTGTTTGTTCATCTATCCATGGCTGTTGTGTTTTTGCAGTTTTTAATGGCATAATTAGGCGTTTTTTGCGATTTCGACTGATGTTTAACTACGATAACTAATATAATATGAAAAGTATAAGCCGGGTGCGTTCTGAAACGTAGCAGCGGCAACTAAGCGTTTATAGCATACATTGGGCACGCAAAGTAGGTACACTTGGGGCGTCTATTTAGATATATGTCTGTGTATCATACATTTAATCTCCTAGTATGTCTGAACTCGGTGAAACTTGCTAACGGCTGAAGCAACTTTAAGAATCTTCTTTACATTTAAGTCGTTGATGAATTGATGATAGACCTCTACAGCCTAAATGCGCGTAGCCTAAAAGTTATCTGATCAAATTTTTTTTTATAATATCAAGTGACGGGACGAACAAGTCGTGCGCCCGATGGTAAGGTACATGCCAGTCCATCATAGTTGCAGTGCTACTCAGAGCTTTAAAGTGCAAAGATCTGAGGGTACAGCCACTGCGTCCGTCACCCTGCGACATAAGTTGACAAGTCCCATGTGCCTGTAATTTCACCAGCACCCTTACCCTTCAAAACCGGAACACAATAAAACTGACATTACTGCTTGGCGGCAGAAATAGGCAAGGTTAAATGCCCTAACTTATGTGGTTATCTTTCTAGCTTATATAACACTAAATAACTATGTAAAGCCAACGAATTCAGCTTCTTTAACTATCTACATTATTTATATTTCTGATAAGCCAAGAGCGTAAGTGGCTATTTAAAGACATGCACAAATTGTGTAATTATAAAAAGTTCAGTATATAAGCAGTTCAGTATATAATGAGAACTGGTGACAACTGCGCATATATATATATATATATATATATATATATATATATATATATAATTAAATGTTTTGCTGTTTTTCCCACACCACCGAATAGGACAGCACGCCATTGTTAGAGATGTTATCTTTATTACAATAAATACAGAATACGAAATATACGGAGACGTACACACCGGTCAGTTGTTGGCGCTGTACTATTTCAGTGCAAACAAGTGTTGATATTTATAATTGATGTATCACTGATGTGTTACCAGGAATGTATGGCCCTTATTTCTTCTCTATTTCTGGTTATATACTCGGTGACCACCAACCACGTTTCCTCGAACTGACACGCTGGTCCTGCAGTTGTGGTCTGATAGTTTCTAATCCAATTATACTATCCCACATGAACTTTCTAATTTCATTGCTAGAAAACTGATTTTGAAATCAGATTTCGTTTAATATTTTAAGCTGGAACATTTTTTAACGGACGAGATTAAATTTTACACATATATAAATTTGATACAATGCGTTTAAATATCTCGAAAACGATTCACTTGATACAAGAGATATTTAAACGCAAGAGGAATTCGAACATAGCTATATTTCTAGTGTTTAACCGGTTTGACAACAGAGTCAAAGTCTGTTTTATATTTTGAGTGCCAGGATATAAAACAATATACAAAATTAAAAAATAGTTTGCCAAGGACTAATTTCACCCCATTGTAGCTTTTTTGAATCCAAATTCGTATACAGAACGCAAAGGCAAATGAAATGTAACGTATTTTATTAAGGAGCCATCCTTACCTTAGACTTTTTTAATATAATTTTTATCATGTGGTGATAGTAAATGAAAATTGATTATTTATTATTTCCCAAGTCTTAATAGCGTTTTAAAATTTTAAAACCATTTTACCGGTTTTAAAAGTACTACTTTAGTTCGCATGCCGCGAAGCAAATTATATGATAAACCTTGTAAGTGTGGGAAGTGAAAAAAAAAAATACTGTTATTAATACGTACAAAATAAAGTAACGTAACCTGATTCGTGTCAATCTATGACCGACTTGTTACAAATTTCACTTTATTATAATTCTATTTATTTATTAACATGTGGTATGAAAACCCATGGTGATTTTTAGTCCTATTGTAACTACGACACGCTATCATTTTCTGGTACTGATTTTTACAGCGTATGACAACGTATTTACCTTCCTCGGTACTAATAATATCACTGAGTAGACGGCTCAGTCTACTGCAACAGGTGGTATCTGAATGAGTTTTTTATAGATAGGTCTATCAGAATCTTGTGACACTAAATTAAAAATAAAGAGGAATTTCATATACCAATATAAATTTGGCACTCAAAGAGTTTGTTTGGTCAGTAACTAGGACTGATTATTAATTTTGTTGTAAATACGCAAACTTTCCATTTTATATTTAGATGTTGCGACGAGAAAGTTGCATTGTATGAACTATACTGTAATAAATTAATAATTTGTCCAGCACTTCTACAGACTTATATTTAAATATATTTTGCGTGTGTACGATGTTGAAGGAATCACCACTATCAGAAATGTTTATTCCAAGTGGACTAAGTGTAGCTAAAACATTTTTTGTATTTGTTATGAGATTCTGATAGATCTTTGACTATATCAGTAGTATAAATTTCCTTTTTTGTAGATTCGTAAGAAACAAGCTTTTGAACTTACAGTTATAGTGTGGTGAGATGCCATTGCCCAGGGTTGTACATCAAGCTACATATTGGAGGCGATAATTGAACAAAAGTGTATAGCTTGATGTGCTGTTCACTGTTAGTCATTTCATATGGTATTTTTGGAGGAAGGCTCGTCTCTCGGCTGATTAAATCACAAAAATTAAAAATTTAAGCGATGACACTGTCCGCTTTACGACCCATAGTTGCGTCGTAGCTAACCATAATATCATCAAGAATTGCCGTCCATTATTGTCATTGGACCTTGAAGCATGGTAAAAAACGAAATACTCAATGAAAACTTTTTTCTAAAAATGTACTGGCACAAGACCAAACTTTTTAAAAAGAGAACAATGTCTTGTTGACATGTTGGGACATTTTGTACACAACACAGCAGATAAAACCAAAAAAAAAGCTAGAACTATTTATTTACCCCTTCATTTAACAATAGACTTATAGTACAGAATTTTGGATATTATTAGGTAGTTTGTTTTTGATCGATAGTTTATAAAATGTAACGATTTCCAGCATATGAAGCCCTTCCGTTCTTTTTGAAATGTGGGGCGATTTTACATCGTAGCCGAAGGTAAAGCAATAAGTTGCTGTTACATTTTTATGTGTGAAATATACGTTATACAACAAAGTAATAGCTTATAAGGCTAGCTTTAACGACTTTGTTTTTCAGTCAAAATGTCCAACCTGAAACAATCACAAATAATCAAATAATGGAAAATGACCCTAACAAAAAGGATTCAAAGGGAAAAAGACTTTTTAAAAAGGCAATACGACGTAATAGCAAAAATAATACCAACGGCAGCCAGCAGAGCGCTATAATGGAACAGGGTATCAGCGTGTCACGGTCCAAGAGTTTCGAGAATAAAGGCGGCTCGGGGGGGTTGAACGACAGCACGCCGCTGCCCACTCCTGACGGGCCTTCAGACAAAGCCGAACACGATTCCGCCAAGCACAGGGCAGGCTCCGTCAGGCTTTCGGACGAGGCGAAAGTCAAGAAGATCGTCGATATTCAAGAAGCACGCAATGAAATTTTTGAAGAGGCTGCTACCGATTCTAAAAAGGACTGTCGATCAAGAAGCACACTGAAACTCGACAAAAAAAGCCTAGAACCTCAGAGTAGCAGACGAGGCTTCAAACGGGTTCGTTAGTTATTTGAGAACGGCGTTTGAGTTTACTCAAATAAATGCGATCGCAATTTATGCAATTCAATTCTTAAGTTACTATCGTAACTATGTTTTGTAGTCCTGCACAATTTTATTCGTTTTTATTAGTTTCTTCAAATCATCAAAAGGGAAGAGACATTTCCTCCAAGTAATGTTTCTTAATTTCACAGTCGCAACTAATCGTAGTCCTATTTGTCGTTTAATTATCTCTTCTCCGCCTTTGTACATACCGGGCGTAAGTTACGGATATCGCATATACTCACAACCAGTACTAATCTTCGGTAAAAAATTAGTCACGTGTATACAATGTGTTGAATTAACAGAAATGGAATTTTGTATATTAAGGAAATTGGACGATATTTCTATAGGTTTCATTGACAGATGCGTTTTGAACGTGTTGTTTTTCAATGTATTTGCTGATGGGTGGTGTTATTTTAATTCCAGAAATTGGAGGAAGAGGGTGGTGCGGGCACGAGTGGTACCAGCACGGGCGCCTCTGACACGGACCCTGATGACAAGGACCCCAGCAAGGATAAGAAGAAAAAGAATAGGTGCGCTGTCTGCCGCAAGAAGGTTGGACTCACAGGTAAATATAAATCTTGGAAACTCTCTTTTCGTGTCTGTTACTATAACAAGTATAACATAATTAAATATTTAAAGTGTATTGCTGTTTTACCACTATATCCCGTAGTCTATACATGGGGATGAAGATATACATAGATACGTTTTTTTAACGCACACACTCATCCCCGCACTAAGGAAACCATGTATCGCGGGCGCCGTGGATACACATAGACAACCATAAATTACATCCAAACTCACGAGAGAATAATTGTAGGCCATACGAATTCTCACGGTCCGGGAATCGAACCGACCTCTGCGTGTCGTCTGGCGTGGTGACCGTTCGGCCACCGAAGCAGTTTTAGGCTACGGAGGCGGTTAAATTGAATTAAATTTCCATTACATGGACAATAGGCGCTACTTGACTAGTATATATGCCAAGTGGTGCCTCATAACTACAAAATAGAGCATTGTAATATTTTATTCACATTACGACACTTGAGTTAAGAAATGCAGAGGCACTCGACGTAGCGTGAGATGTGCGTGTGCCAGCTGTGGGTGCAAAGTACAATGTGTGTGCGTGTGCGCAGGGTTCGAGTGCCGCTGCGGAGGGCTGTTCTGCGCGGTGCACCGGTACAGCGACAAGCACGACTGCTCGTTCGACTACCGGGAACTGGGCGCGCAGGAGATCCGCCGCAACAACCCCGTCGTCGTGTCGCAGAAGATACACAAGATATGAGCCCTCACCCTCTGCGTCCTCTGCCCGACCCCCACGATCATACCTTTATTGATTTACTCTAAATAAATATTCGATCGAGTCTGTGTCTCTTATTTAAGCGTAATATTTTCGACAATGACGCCGCCCTCCGCGCCGCTAGTTTACCCGGTAGAGTTTCGTTTCGACAGAGGCTTGTCTGAATTAGAGATGCATACGACGTATAATAGTTGTAGCGCCGAATTAGAGACGCAGACTCGATCCGACTGTATTTAGATTTATTTGTGGCGAGAGTTTTACTTTTAAATTTTTATTAAAAGTTGTAGATAAAGTTCGTTTCGGGTAGGATTTCTGGATTAATTTTTCGAGTTAATAAGTAGAGTTTTTGAATATTGTCCATTCACCTCCATTGTAAATATTAGATATAATTAATTATAGAAACAAATCCTATATATTGTAAAAAATTAAAACTCCCAAAAAAAGCTACATTGTTACGATTCCAACGGAGAGCGTAGCCTGCTTAAAATTATCTCGATAACATTGTAAGCTGAAGCTCAAGGAGGGGCGATGTTGCCCCAGGCACTCTCCGTGTTATTTGCCTAGTTGTAAATTGTACAGAAGTTCGACTGCGGACTTGACTTGTGTTTTGTTGGAAACATTCAACTCGTGATAAATAACGTAGCGAACTTCTAAACGATATGGCGTTATGTGCTAGACAACGATTAGTTGGTGACTGTGAAACGTATTGCCAAACGGACCGTAGCGCGGCGCCGGTCACTCGCCGGCCGCCGGTTGACATCATCTTCAAATCGTTAGTATTGTAATTTTGGTTCGGGAAGTCGTCGCTTTCTTACTTGTCTAACATTTGGCTAAGTGACCTAGTGTAGCGAGATTGTGGTGTGTATCGAGTATCGGCATAAGGCGAGCGGCGCGGGCCGGCGGCACCGCGGTCGCGATCGCGCCGGCCCGCGCGCCGCTCTTTGTGTGAAATTATAAGTATAGTTATACATATTAAGTAGTCGACACTTTATATTATTACACATTATATAAGTAGGAAAGAATTATTTAGCTTTTTCTTTTAATCACAATATTATTCAAAATTATAAGTTGTATTATCGTAACTTTCATTTTAGTGGTGAAGTTGAAACAAAAATACCCGTGTATCGCTTCGGTCGCCCACAGTAGACTAACTAATTGGACATAATTATTTAATGACTTTTGTTGTATATTTTGTTAGGTCATTGATTAATTTTGGTCTTTTTGCTTGAACATAATCAGATAAAGATGATGTTAATAATGAATGATTTTTCTTCTATCTTGCTGTTTTAATTTAGTTATTCTTCTATTAAAGTCATTAAATTTTCAGGAACATAATATGGTTTTGTTATTATATCCTTCCTACACACTACAGAATAAGTATTTACAAAGTATATATGTTAGAGCCTATTCACATGGTGTATTTTATATGCGCCGACGACGCGTGTTTGACGAAGGCTCTGTCTGTACAAAGTCTGTATAAACGCGCCTAAACGTGATAGACGCGCGCGAGATACGCGTTCGAAGCTTGTCTGTCTCGAACATCCACTGGAGTTCACACTTAGAATTTCATGTTCAAGACGACTCTTTTGCTGTGATTTTTTAACCTTTTCACTCTTCATGTCTAGTGATGCAGTGCATGCAAAATAAACTCCTAAGTCCCAGTAGTAATAATTTAGTACAGTGATTTCTCTTGAATCTGTTTTAGTACGTATATGTTTAAAAAGACTCAGTGTGCGTGCTTTTATATTTTTTTACTTGCCTCATTTTAAAATGTAACTGAAATTATCAAACAAAACTAAAATTAAAACTATCTCTTATCAAAATGTACGATACATACGCGCGGCTACATCGCGTTTACAGCGCGTATACGCGCACAAGACACGCGTTTACGACGCCACTGACTTTGTGAACGTATGCAAAGGTTTACTCGCTGCGACTGCATTTGAAACGCCTTAACGTGCGTCGTAGGCGCGTATACGCCGTAGGCTCTTATATTTCACTACAAGTAACAAGTGAGTACTTGATGATGTTTGTTACGTATTTTTATTTAAATCGAAAACAGGTTAATGTGAGAATTAAAACAATGGTAGTAAACCGTCGCATTATATTATCGTACTAAATACAAAAATATTATTCAGGGTTTCCAAGTGAGTACTTAGTATGTATGTACACATACAAAGAGATTTCTCGCACCAAATTTTTTAAATTGTACCACATGAAAAATTTGTGTACTTTCGCAATATTTATTTTTATTTAAAAGATTAAATAAACAAGTATTTAATTTACTAACGCCCTGCGTCAGTATTTCTCAAAATGATGATTTAGAAATTGATCGTTTTTAAATTTATATATACGCGGGCGAGCATACAAATGGCTTCGTACATTGTACAATGTCAAGAGCATGTCAAGCTTGACATTTAACATTTAAATAGAACTCTGTTCCGCCTAATCGTAAGAAAGTCGAGTGTTGAGTGTGATGTGCTCTGACCATACACAAGCTTAAATTCTTATACATGAAAATTCTCATCAGGCAACCCTGATTATTGTTCTTATCAGGTAACAAACAACTTTATAGGAGACGGTACATTATTTATAACAATAACAAAAGAGACCAGTCTTTGTACCTACTAGTTTTTATATCACAATCTAAAGATTTGTTTCCAAGAAGTACGTTCTAAGTCTGCTTATAATTAGGATGACTAGAGTCGTGTACACAGCAACTAAATCTTAAAATTGATACTTGTCTTCTTATATTTAATTTGCATTATGCATTGATTTCTTTTTATAGTTCTCGATGGGTTCCCTACTTGAGATAGAATGCCGTTTGATCGAACATTAATTGCTCGAAAACGTGGGCTCGATTGTCCATTTGACCTATGAATCGTGAGTTCTAAGGTTTGCCACATCGATGCATCAAAATCTCGAAAGAACATTTGCTGTAACCTCAGATTACAAATATTGTTTTGTAATCTGAGGCTGTAATGATCAATAACCAAAAAAATGGTTTCTCGAAGAATTTATTTAGATATATTTCGTAATTTGTATTTTTTTTATCAAGGTGTGAACAAAAGGCTCTATCTCCTGTTTCGAGAAATCACTTTTTTGGCTGTTGGTCGTTATAGCAAATGTACTTTCGAGATTTTGATACATCGATGTGGCAAACCTTAGAGCTCACGATCAAATGGACAATCGATCCAACGTATTCGAGCAATTAATGTTCTATCAAACGGCATTCTATCTCAAGTAGGGAACCCATTCTAGACAGGTTATATACAATAATTATGCTGCTAATTAAAAATTATGTATAGGGAAATGCACATCTTAGCGTAATTGATTGTTAAGGAGTTAACTAACTTGCCGCAGTTATGTACTGTTATTAAAAGAAATGTGTTCGAAATTCGTTATGTACTGTCACATGAAAACGTATTAAAATAATATATAATATGTTTTGACAATTTTAAGTATCGTGACCGACCGGACTGTCTAGGCTGTTGTTATACTTGGATATATACATATTGCACCCCTCATGGAAGAATGGCGTAAGTAGAGTTACGTCAAACATGTTTATTGCTCCATTAGATACAGAAAAAATAACCCACACTAAACGTTTTTGACGTAACTCCGCTTATGCCATTCTTCAATGAGGGTTGCGATATATAGTCGACGGAATACACAGAATAGTGGTCTCAATTCCTTGATATGAACGGATGCGCAAGAACAATAAGGGCATTAATTAGAACGTATTTTCACAACTTTTAACTTGGTCATAGTGGAAATGTTTCCTGTAGTAGTCCTAAGCGATGAACAGTTGGTTTTGTGACAAAGTATGAAGAAACAATGTTTGACCCATTGTCCAATAGCTGCGTCCAAAGAGATGATTTGCAGTGAGACGTGAGGAATAATGGTCGCTCGTCGTATCTTCGTACTATTGTTTATATCTTGGTAACCTGCCGGATCCAGTCGCGTACGGCGGAAACACGCGAGAAGACCACGAGCGCGCCGTTGAAACATCGGTGCGCGTCGTCTTGCACCCACGACGCCACGCCATAGAGTTTGCCATTCGCTACGAGACCACTGCCGCTGTCGCCCTGAAATGGGGTTCAATAAACTTACAAGGATTGTTATGGAACACGGCGTGAAGCGAAGGCTTGTTATGAGCTTTGATTATTATGTTTTATTGCAAAGTAAATAATTGCAAACTGTTTTAAAAAACACGTATCTTGAACTAAAAAATATATTTATATTTGTACGTATAGGGACATCGAAAAAGAAAAACTTTTCAAACACAGATTTTTCAGTAATTACTTCCTAGGAGATGTGAAATCACGTGACAGGGATTATTAATTACTATTAGATGCAATGATTTTCCCAGAGTGCAACTGTAGGTAATTAAACTTACATTGCAAGCTGAATCGTATCTTGGCGCTCGGCCCTTAGTGCAGAGCATGGTTTTAGGCTCATACTGCACTAAAGCCTCCTGACACGCGCTGTCCGCCTGCACCTCTAGGTCCATGCCGTGCATATCGTGGCGCATGTAGTCCTGCAATTTACCTTCACTTAGTACCATCAGAGTACGAACCTACCCTAATTAGAGTACTTAGTAGTTACAGTAGTCATACTCTAGTAGATAAAGGTAGTGTAGTCTCATGAACAATTTTCTATTTTGAAAAACTTGTGATAATTTGTGAAAACAAGCTAATAAGGTTTAAATAATTATGTTCAGTAATTTTTAATAGTGAATCTCAACTCACTTTTAAATCTAAGCTACGTTTTGGAGTAAAGGTTTTTTATAGTCCGCAGTAAAAAATGTGAAGTCATTTTTACTTTTCATGAATGAAATGAAATATCATTTAGCTCCATTTCTGGTGTAAAAACAATTAAAATGCACCTAGAATTGACCCTTGAGGGGTGCCTATTCTCATTGTAGATCTTGATGATCTCATACCGTTCGCATCGACCTTTTGAACACTATCACTCTGACGATTTAAAAAGGCCACACTAAAACGGCGAAGTTCACATCATGGTACATACAACCAAACGCCTTGGAAAGGTCGCAGAATACAAGGACAAGCATGATGTGAGTGTTCCCATGTATGAAATACATAATAAATATTTCATCTACTCTACACCAGCATCCTTCGCTGAGCATTCCTTAAGTGAAACTAAATTGTTTACGAGACATTAAACTGCACATTCTTTACTGATTAAGAATATTTCTTTTTATTATTTTACTATAAAGTGTCGGTAGTATTGAAGTACATAGATCTATAATTTGTAGGGTCTGAATTAATACCAAATTTAAAAAGAGGAGTAACTGCTTTGCTTCATGTGGTTAGGGAACACACCATCATCAATCACATTTATTAAAAGCCCAGTTTAATTAAGGCAATGCGATCGCCTTTAGAACTAATTATTTTGACAGCAAAGTCATCAAGATCAGCGTATTGTTTATTTCTGGTGATTTATGTTTTATTTAGATTTGAGCATATAGTGAATACATGATGAAACATTAAATGAGTAAGACTAACTTGAATGTCTTATTTTAGTACAGATTTAGCGGCTGTGAGAGACGATGTGACGGGTTAGTAGTGGAATTGGAATGTCTGTATTTTTTTTGCAAACAGTTTAGCATCTTCCGAGACCCGAGTCTTTCGCATTTTTATCATGGAATCTTAATTGAAAAATGTAACGAACATTATAAAGATTAACCCTTTCAGTTTACAAGTAATACGAGTATGTGCCAAGTCGCCTTAACGAGATAAGTGTTGTTTTTCATTTTATGATTTATTTACATGCTTTAAATACTAACAATACAAACACGTTTAAACATTTTCGAACACTTTCTTAGAAAATCACTTTCACCGTAATATTCATATATCAAAGCAAGCTAAAAGTCCTAATAAATGCCTTATTAACTTTCCACTGTTTAATAAGTATTTTACTAAACAATTTACAAAACAACGTACTAAGTAATGGAAATGCGTGAATCCTGAAATATGTTGTTCCTGAGATGCGATTTTTTAACTGGGCATTGAAATGTGTGGTTTTAGACACAAGTTTGCATTATAGTACATTGTGTATTAAGGGCGGTAAATAAGGAATTACGAACGAGACCCTATTAGGAGTCGAAGACTGCGGGCTGTTGAACGATCAGTAGTCCGAAATGACATTTTCCAGAAATAACGTTTACTTGAATTTTCATAACCTCGAAAGTAATTTTGATAGGAAAATGTTTTTTCTTTTAAACCTAACTTAACCTTTTTTTTACCCGGAGAAATGCGTTACGCATACCACGTCATGTGATGGGACTCTTCCAGAAAGGAAGCTTACCCACTAAAACTCCGGGGTGTTCCATTTTATCTTAGTTGGGGATATGTATGGTACCGGTTGCCCATTACCCACGACGCCCAAAGAGCGGACGTTCGCGACAGTTGTTTGGCGCGCGAACCCTCTCGAGTGGCCCTTGCCACACGGTAAAAACAGAGTACTTAGAAAAAAACAAAATTCTTTTTATGAAAACAATTTTATTAAATCCAACAAAATGATCCTCTCCCTATAGACGCTAGAGAATAATTACGAGATAATAGTAAAAAAACGTCTCAAAAGTGTATTTTAGTTATAAGACAGAAATATTTAATCCAAGAGCAAATTAATTTACTTAAGTCATAAAGCTACTCTAGATTCAACAAAACATTAATTAGTTATTAGAAATTTCTGATTTTGACTTGAAAAAAAAAGAATGAAAAATTGAAAGGTACTTAATTATTTGACTGAAGATTTATGTTTTCTATATTTAAGTGTGTAGCGCTGGTCAACGATGGGGTTACGTAGTACGACGAATTAAGACGGTGACTTCAGTGTACAAAGGTGTATATTATCAAAAAGGGTAAATTTACAGGGTTACGGATCCAACAGTAGGTATGTTTCACTAGTGTGAAATGTTACAAATGGTACAATGCTAACACCTTAAAGCAGAAATATGACGGAAATGTCTCTCATACTTGACTGCCGTTCTGTGACATATAAATGCTATAGCAGTATAGAGCAATACCAATTGAAAACATATGAGATGCCTTGTACTATTGAAGTTAACAAAACGATAGCGCGATTCAGAGTACAACTAATGCCATCTAGCAGTGGCGCGATGGAACTAATTGCATGTTAAATTTGTGCTTGTTACAAATGTAATTTGATTTCATGCTGAAACCAAATTTCTTAAATTATGACTACAAAGAACACACTAACAAACTACAAAGAGATACTACGTATTGTTTCTTTGGAAAAATGACTGTTTATGCTTTTTATGATTACAAGGACAAGTAAAAGTAATCGTAACCGCGTGCGCCTTCGGTGACATGTCACAACAACATTGACTATGAGAACGCAACGAAATGTTGCTTTAAAAATATACTCTAGAATTTAGAATATTAATCTGAATAGCAAAATACTTCTTTTTTGTCTAAGAATATATTTTCTTAAAATACACCCAAGAAATTTTGAATTCATTTAAGATTATTTAAATTTGATGTAAGAGGTAAAAATTTCTTGATGTAAGTAATGTCCAATAATTGATTAGAAATGAAATAAAATCTTGAAGTGAACGTATTTGTCTAAAAGTAGAATAAAGTTAAGAGTAAAATTGTATAAGATAAAGATAAACAGTATTTTTGTAATGACAATATTTTATTACTTTTAATAAATATTCTTTCAGAATTAGCAAATATTTTGAGAAATTGCTCTTTCTTATTAATAGAATTCCTTTTTTTCTGTGCACTGGTGCACCTGGGGGCGGCTTCCTGGAATACTTGGAAGTCCCTCTACCCTCTTGGGACTGGATGTTACGGGCGACGAATAATCCCCGATTCGTCACCCGAGTTCTTTACGGCGGGAAAAGGCGCATTTCCGCGCGGAGCTTCCACCCTGTCCTCTTCCGCCGGCGCGGTCAGCGAGGACGTCATCCTCTCTGATCCGCTCCGCCGTCTCCTTCCGTGCTATGACGACCTCACAGAAGGAGCTCACCACCTCACACGATCTCTCGTTCCCGATCATAGACTTGACAACGGCCGGTAACGAGGGACCGTGCCCCACCACGGCGACCATTGCCGCCCGCTCCTCTGCCCACTCTGGGCACTCTGCCAACGTGTGCTGCGCCGTATCTTCGGCGCAGCCACACTGGTGGCAGAGAGGGGTCGGCTCTCTCCCAGCGACCTTGTACCTCCTGAAGCATCCATGCCCCGAGAGCACCTACTGTACCAGTCGGTAGGTGAGTGACCCTTTCCGCCCCTTCACAAACCCAGCTTAACCTAACCTAACCGAATTTAATCGTGTCTTTGCGATCCAACATGTCCTAAAAGAACAACGGTTTCGTTATAATTCGGATTTCGGTGATATGAAAATTCGAACAAACGTTATTTCGGAAAAAAAATTCGGGTTTGTGATAGGCTACCCTGCTGGATTTCGGAGTCGAGATTCGAATTCGTAATTTTCGTAAACAACCATGGACGGTTTTGAGAAGAAAGAAGGCCCTAGGGTTTTATGTGCAGCACTAAGGTCAAATTAGTCTGCATGCAATTATGCTATTTACGTGCAAGTGTGATGAAAAGTATTTTGAAAGTACTTACGCCATGGTGTTCAGCGCCATAGCCAGCGTAGCCGACGGCTAGACCCTCTGGCACCTCTGACTGGTCATTAATGTCCACTGCGGCTATCTTTTTGCCGTCTAGCGGCAATGGTTCCTCCAGTTCAGCTAACAAAAAGTCCCAGTCAGCTGCTACCTGTGATTTATTTATTTAAGCTTTATTATACAATACACTAAAGCTACAGCAAGCAAAATGGCGGACTTACTGTCATAAGGCATTGTGTACCGGTCAACTATGTCGTTAGAAGATATTTTTAAAAACCTAATATTTATTTATCGAAAAATGACGCAGCATTCAAATGTGGGTAAGAAAATAGAGCAGAATGGTGTTTTCTGTCTGAAAATACTTCACGTATAATTTGTTATTTTGTACATAGGTATACCTACTACAGAAAAGCGAAATGGGACTTTGTAAGTGGGATGCTCAGGAATACTTTTAATACGTAAAGTATACTGCACCTGTTTAATGTCGAAATGGTCCGCATCAAGCCAGTAAGGGCCCACAGAGAACTTAGGGTGAAGGATAATCCGCTTGACGCGCCGCTCGAAACCGGTATCATCATCCGACTTGTTAGTCCCCGCCAGCACGTAGCGCCCACTCGAGAATATTGTGCTGCGTAATTAAACGTTTAATCTTCATCAAGAATCATTCACAGCACCTATGTCCTATTGCAGATATCGCATGGATGACCACCACCGACCTTTTCCCTAATTTTGGATTTTGATATTATTTTTGGCTGACTAATTTCTGTCAAGTGGATATCCATTTTTAGTACCTATAAGTACGTAGACGCTGTGTGTCATAAAGTAGGTACACAAAAAGTCAATTTATTAAATTTCTGTTTGTGTCATCCTCGTTACTACTAAAGTGATAGTGAGTGATACAAGTTGGTTCAAGGCATTAATCGGTTCACCATTGTCAATTTTCAGGTTCCGACCTAGTGCTCACATAGAATTGAAACATCTGACCTTGACTTATTGTTGTTACCTGGTATATAGTTCCGTTCCATTTCCAGGAAAGCAATTTTATTGTATGTATGTATAAAGGTAGTTCATCCTGTTTTGGTAAAGTTTCTGTTTAATTTGTTAGCGTTAACTGTTTCTGTTGTTTTTTAATTACCATCTAAGGAACAGATAGGGGAGAGTTGGGTATTACCACGCGGCTGATAATTTCGCGTCTCTGTATATCTCAATAACACGCTACTTAGACTTTACAGTGCTCCATTATCATACATAGCCTGACACGTATTACTCCCCGCATGCACGCTATCATTTTATCCTTAACGATCATTTCCCGTAACGAGTTTTCTCACATAATCAATGTAATTTTACGTGTGTTTTCGGTAAAAGGTAAGCTACATTACATTTTTATTTTTAGTATTTGTTTTAACATATTTGAATGGTGAAAATATTGTATAATTGATCTGCAAAATCATTTCGAAAATAGTTTTATTTTTTATATTATTTTGTGGTTTGAAAGCAAAGTGACTGTGTTTGACAATTCCGCGCTTAGAGTACGGTATTATCAGATATGAGCACGGAATTGTAAAGTACGAAAATTTTATTTGGCAAACATGCATGGAAAAGGGAGTAGAAAAGAACAAATGAAGTCAAAGAATAACCTGCTAAGAGGAAAGTTTCGAACAACAACGTAGACTGATAGTGAGAATGATAAGTTCGTGGAAAACGCGTACATACAAAAAATGTCGAAATAATAAAGATTAGCAAAAATTTCAAAGGGAAAAAGAAAGCTACCAAATATCGAAAGAATGTACCGACTGTAGTGAAATATTTTTAAAACTGAAGACGTAAACATGTTCACTTTCATTCAAAGAGCTACCAAGTCTGCCAATTCTTTAAGAAAATAAGTACAAGGAAGACAAATGTTATTCACCTATTTATTTGTTGAACTTTATTTATTGTTAACATTTTAGTATTAGATTATATTGATGTAAGAGATAATATTCTAGACTCTATATGCCTATTTAAAAATTTGTTTTTGTATTTATGTTATATACGTGTGGCGCACTATAAGTTTCCGGAATGAATAAGAAAAAAATATTATAAATGGTCAGAAATGAATTTATTGTTTCTCAAAATATTCTCCGTTAGCGTTAATGCTCTTTTTCATACGAATGAACCAATTTTGAAAACATTTATGCCACACCTCCGTGACAATCTCTGAAACATGTTTTTGATACTCTTCGATAGCCTCTCAAAGTGATGAAAATCGTTGACCGCGTAACTGGTTCTTAATTTTTGGAAATAAATAAAAGTCACAAGGTTTCAGGTCGAGACTGTACGCGGGATGGCTCATAAGGCTAACGTGTTCACCTTCAAAAATTCATTTGTCTGTCTGGCCGTGTGAGAACTGGCATTATCGTGGTGCAAGTTGATGCGGCGTTTACTATTTTTTTTACGGAGTTTGTCAATAACTTCCGGCCAACAAATGGCCGCGTACCAATCACTATTCACGGTACAACGATTCTCCAAAGCAACAGTAGCCACGTGTTCAGTTTTATAAAAAAAAGAAACAATCATCCGCTTAGATGCACTTTGCACACGTGCCAATTTGGTAGGTTTCGGCTCATCTCGAAAGACCCATACGCTCGGTTGCTGCTTTGTTTTGGGATCGTAACTATAAACCCATGTTTCGTCACCTGTTACTATGTCCCACACCAAATTTGACACCCCTTCGTTGAATCTGGTAAGCATGGCATTGCACCAAGTGACGCGATCCGTTTTTTGAGCCCCAGTCGAATTGTGTGGGATCCATCGAGAGCACAGCTTTTTCACACCCAAATGTTTATGTAGTATTGATTGTATTTGACTCATGCCTACGCCTAAAGATGCTCGAATATCATGGTATGTCACATGCCTGTCTGTTTTAATCATACGGCGCACAGCATCGATGTTTTTGGTGTTCACAGCAGTGCACGGGCGACCATCACGAAATTCGTCACTGAGATTCACACGACCGCGTTTGAATTCTGCAAACCAGCTATAAATAGTCGTCTTGCATGGTGCTTCATCGCCATAAGCAGTTTGAAGCTGAGCGAAGCTCCGCTGAGTTGTTAAATTACACTTAAAGTCGTAGAAAATCATACTACGAAAATTTTCACGAGTTAAATCCATGGTGATGTAGACAACCAATTTCTAAAATGACGCCACGATATTAAAAAATAAGGGACAGCCAGATGAAACAAACTATATTCTACAGCCAAAGAGTTCCATTTTCAAATGTTGTAATTACTTTTTAAGTATTGTTTGTGTAAGTGGCCATTTCCGGAAACTTATAGTGCCACCTATGTGTAACATTTAATGAATTCCAATAAACTTTGGAATTGATGCTTTTTGAATGCTATACTACCCGATATTATCAGACCAGTTTGATAATACCCCGTTTTGTCATTTTTGGTAATTTTGCAACAACTGCCTTTTGTATTTGTTAATGATAATTATGCTATATACTATGAGTGTAGACAAATAAATTACCTACATACGACTATAAATTTTGTTTTTATACACCAAGCCTGACTTAATTGTAGGCCTTATTGTTTAGGGGCTACTGAGCCCCTAAACAATAAGGCCTACAATTAAGTCAGGCTTGGTAAGTACTGACTTATTACGCAACTCTCCCCTAATGCAAGAAACAACAAAAAGTTTATTGTGATGTTTCTGTTTGCGTTCTTACTCATGCCTTAGCATGAAACCTTGAGAAAACGATTGACGAGTATTTTTAAAGTGTGATGAGCGTCATTGGCATGCAAATACGTAGCCACTTCAAAATGGACAAACGTAATTTATTATGTTCAACACGCAAAGGCTTTGTTACCAGGTATTAAAGAGTCGATACTACCTCAACTCGAATTCAAATATTACTCGTACTAAAATAGTTCATTTTGCTTGAGCCCAGCGGCAACAGGATTTATTTCAGAATTTATTTTTTTTACAAACGAATTCAAAGTCATTTCAAAAAGGGGTTTTCACCGTTTTGTTAAAACCACATGTTAGTGATATCCATATCATCAATAATAGGCCAAAATTGAGTTGTTAACATCTCTCGATAGTGTAATCCAGTGACCGTAACCGCATTTCCAGCCGAATTTTCGAAAAAAACGACCCAATGCCAACGGCACAAGTCACACAGCCACCGAAACAATGAATTTATTTCAAACCAAATTTCCCGATCGCATAATGTCACGAAATATAATTGCATAATTTGCATACATAACCTTACTTTTTTAATACAATAAATTTATTGTTTTATTTTGATTTACAAAACAAAGTTCTTGTTGAAAAACCTGTATATCGTATACTATATATACGTGTTCTATTTAGTTCAGTTGACATAAATAAAAACATTGGTATACGAGTATGTATAGTACCAATGGAATACAGCGGTTTTCTTGTGAAATTTCGAAGTAAGTTTGTGTTTTTTTTCTATCGTGAGAATGTTTAGGAATCCGTTAAATACACCGTTTATTATCAGTGTATATCTTTAATTTTACTATATATTTTTTCGAAAGTGATTTCACTCTCAATGTTATGCGGAATCAACCATTTGCCATTTAATTTGAGGTTGTATCGACTTTATTTTTCCCTATTATAAATTTTGCACTTTGTCATTATCGGTAAAACCAACGGACCTACTTGTTCGTTGCTCTGAACTTGACCTTTATTTTACATCCATATTTCTGGTGGGAGAAAATAACCAGGGTTCAAAAGTTGCTTACCTATTTTGAGAATTGTAACATAGTTTGACATTGAACTTGAGATCATCAACACAGGTCAAGTCGAGGTTATCACTTTTAATGATAAAATAATCGAGCTAACAAAAAACTTTCAGATATTTTAAATTATTTAACTCAATGTTAGTTTAGAAAATAAGCGCTTATACATTATGTAAGTTACAATCTTGTCAGCATTTTTATTATGCAAATTCTCAAAAAAAAAAAATCAATGATTCTATGTTTTAAATTTTTATTGAATTGATATTCAATTATTTTTTGTGAAATTACTCCACTAGTTTGTTATAATTATTAATACAAAGATCGAACACTCAGAAAAAATTCCTTCGATCCGGTCGGATTCGAACCGACACCTTCTAGCATACCGTGGCAGACGCTATACCAACTAAGCAACGAAACGAACCAGCGGACCTCACGAATTTTTTTATGTGCTTGCGTCGTGCCTTTGTTTTTGGTTTTTCAACGACTTTTTAGTCGTAGCGCCATCTATGAGAAATCTATGAAAGATTTATCACCCAGTTAGTACCTTTACAGCTACCAGTCCTGGCGAGAGATGTCGCTATTCACTAGTATTTTAAATATTATATTTATAATTCTGTGCTTCATTTAATAATGTATCAAGCGTATTAACCCGGAACTATATTGTACCTACTTAATGAGCCGTGACTCGCATCGTCAACACTTAATGCGTGTTCGAGTGTGTAGGTTGTATTTGTGAATTACTTATACCTCGAATGTTTTTTGCCCGAAGGAGTTTTATGTACTTGCAATATTTCTTTTATTGTATACCTATCGTGATTTTAATAATAACGCAAACACTCATTTCCCCTGGAAACCCTGTATCGCGGTTGCCATGGACACACAAATAGACAACCACAAATTACACCCACACATAAATAAATGTACGCCGTACAAATATTTCTACCGGCCCGGGAATCGAACACGGGACGCTGCGTGGCAGACCAACATCCGTTCGGCTACGGGGGCATTTAAGTGATGTTTTATTTATATGATATTATATATATATAATAATATATATTTGTGAAAATACTCAAAAGAAATGAATTTTGACGTTCTTTTCAAAAATCAGGAAATTATTTAACTATCTACTTGGCTAATTAATGACAATCTCTAATAAAACAACTTATAAAAAAATTTCGGCTTTGACTTGCATCTCAAGACCTCACTGTAATTTGTAATCTTGTGTACACGTAAAGAAAATTATGTTTGGCTCACCAATGCGCAGCCGTTAGAATCCATTTAGCGCTGATGATAGACCCACCACAAGTGCCTCCGAAGAGAACAGCATGTGGAAACTGTTCGTTCACCGGTTTCGTCACCTCTGCATTTTTCGTTTCTTCCACTTTTTCTGTAGAAGTAGTCGCAGCAACAACTGTTGTCTCAGTATTGGCTGTTGCCAATGTACTTTTAATATCTTGACTCTCATCGGGTTTTACGTGCACGTCCTTGCTGCTGATAACTTCATTCGCTGTAAACAGAATCGTTATGGTGATAATAATGTTGAGAAAATACATTTTCTTTATTTCTTTGACGCGTTTATTATTCTTATGCCTAGGAGACTTTGCGCCACTGATTGTGCAATCGGCATGGCTATTATCATTATCAACCAGTTCTAATTTATCTTGCTGACAAGGAAGTTAAGTTTTTCCACATTGAGTCACTTATAATTATCGTGAAGAAAGAATTGTACGTTCGCGTTCCTATTGTACGTAATGCAACAGTAACCTATTTGTCACGTCCTTTTGGATAACTATTCACGTCAATTGAATAACCAAACAAAACGTACTTTATCCATTTAGTGTCTATTTAAAAGGATGAAGATTAATATCGGCTTACAATGAGCGACAACGTGTAGACAATTGTTGAACGGTGAAGCGTAGCTGGTTCACAACTTGGTTCAAAAAAGTTAAACGTGGCCTACATTACGATCATGTACAGAAGGCAACACATGAAGCTAATTGACGGATCTTGTACCGTTGCATAGGAGGCGGTATTCGAACATAAGTGTAGGTATAGCTTGACGTGCTGTTAACTGTAAATTTCGATGACAATATAACAAATTAATAAATAAATAACGCACACACTCATAGCTCCGCACTAGGGAAACCCCACTTTTTTGCGTACACAAGAACATTGGGAAACCCTGTATGGTGGGTGCCATGGACACACACATAGACAACCACGAATTACACTCAAGTCACTAGAAAAATAATTGTGGACCATTCCGGGAATCGAACCCGGGACCTCTGCGTGGCAGTCCAGCGTGGTAACCGTTCGGCCACGGAGGCAGTAAATATGGTAGTAACGAATGAATCTACTGCACATCTCCGCTTTTTTTGCTGCAAGAGCTAGAGAAAATTCTGTATAGCCTACAGGCCGTTTCTCCGGATGAATCTGGAGAAGGAGAAAGTAATGCTTAATGATCTCGTCCTTTCTGAGATTAACAAATGGCTAAATGCAGTTTTTTTTTCCGTCGTTTAGTCGATAGTGTGTGGAAACTGAAGATAATTTGTAAAGTCGAGTCATGCGGTTTGAACACCAATGGTAGAAATAATTACCCGTGTAACAGCGTTGACGTACGAAGTGTCGCTACAGCTACCATAGCATAACGATCGAATGGAATATCATGCGGGATCCGTAAGGTTAAATTATAATTTGGGCATACAAGGCTTATATTGAACAATTCGTATAATTGTAAGGATTCGATTTTACGCAAATGTCAGCATTAGCCATCAGCTGGGTTTCGGTTTTAGGGTAAGGGCGCTGGTGAAATTACAGGCACATCGGACTCGTTAACTTATGTCTCAGGGTGACGGGCGTAGTGGTAGTGCCCCTCAGATCTTTGCAATTTAAAGCTCTGAGTGGCACTGTAACTGTTGTGGACAGGCGTGTAGCTTACCATCAGGTGCACAACTTGTTCGTCCCGTCAATTGATGTTATAAAAAAAAATTAAGAGAAATCTGCGAATAATGCATTAGGTATGTTCTTTTTTTTTTATTAATGTACTCCAACTTTTTACCTGTCAAATACTCTCTTTATATTATTAGAGTTCGTCCAGGGAAGTACCTCCAAACAGTAATGTGAGCGTTACTGCATTCCGATTTCGAAGGGTAAGGGCACTGGTGAAATTACAGGCACATGGGATTTGCCAACTTATGCCTCAGGGTGTCGGGCGCAGTGGCAGTGCCCCTCAGATCTTTGTGAATTAAAGTGCTGAGTGGCACTGCAACTGTTAAGGACAGACGTGTCGCCTACGTTAGGCGCACGATTTGTTTCTCCAGTTACTTAGTATAAAAAAACTAATGAAATAAAAGATTTTTCTGTATCCTAAATCCGTCTTAAAATGTTCCTCGTATAATAAATGTCACGTTATTTTAAGATACTTTACAATTGTATTGACTCAATAAAGATTTATTATTATTTATTATTATTATCCTATGTACAGCTTAAGTCCCCTTAGTTGCGCGATTGTATGCGACCACAAAACGACAAGTTGGTTGCCATTACGTTCAGAGAATCCTAAAAGAGAAAAGCATGTTTTCATTGCATTTTCTAATAAACAAATGTGAACCTTATGTCGTAAAGGAATAAGAAGTTTCATGCGTGAACTATGCGAATAATCGATATTGTTTCTCCACGTATGATTGCTTGACGCTAGTAAGCATTAATTAGGTCCTGCAACAGTGGTACTAATTACTATTTCATTTGCAGTATATCAGAAAGTTTGACCTCTAATTTACTTAATTTTCAAACGCAATAATAGTAAATCGTTGAAATGTATTTAAATCACTATTAGGAACAAATTAAACGGTAGGAATTTTCGAAGCAATAGTAATTGCCCTAACTTTTGTGAGAATCGTGTTGTATAACCGGTAATTCTGGCTGGGAAACACGCGTTAGCATCGAGGTTTGTGGCTTGAGTTTATCGTGTTTTTAATAGTCTGTTAATCCAAGAATAAGATTAGGTATTGATTTAGTCACTTTTTCTTCTCTTAGACATTGTACATATTATAATACGAAGTGTACATTTATATAATATTGTATTATATACAAAGTATACGACGTTGACGTCTGTTGTTAATCTATACATTTTTTATTTTCAATGTTATGCATACTTAAAAATAATTTTGTAACTATGCATTGACGTTACTACGTAATAACTTTCTTAACACCTAGTTATCCATTCTGGTAAATTTGACACAATTAATTCAACAACCGTGGTACTTGCACAGTAAAGGAAAAAATAACTACTGGCACTGCGCACTGTTTCTTTGCATTAGTATTGAGAATTTCCTTAGGTATCTATTGTTAAAATAAAAGTTTTGCTTTTCCAACTTTATCTATCTCTGCCTATTTGTCACCTTTATACACTTTTATTATGTTAAAAAAAACTTATAACTATTATGTAGGTACGTATTATATTTTTTTGTCCCTTATCCGATTAAAATAAAGAGGTAACTTACCTTCAAGCTACGTAGATATTGCAATTAATGTTTATAAACACGTAAATTATAGAAAATAAATAATTCTCACATTGTTGTTTGGGAGAGTCTGCTATATCGTTGCCGGGTCGCGCATGGGCGCTGGCGGTAAGCGCAAGCGCCGCAAACACTGCCAACCACTTGCGAGAATCCATCGTACTGGTGCGACCAGCGCTCGCGCACAGCGCGCTTTATACAAGGATCATCATCACGCATAACGAGGAAATAATTGCAGGGTAATGTGCTCTATTGTCATACATAAATATTTTAATACTGAATGTATAAATAACGCTATTTCTACAATTTTGCCGTCTTTCGTTGCATGCACAGACCACATAAAGTTGTATGGGTACTAAGACTAATAATAACTGCTAACGTGCTCTTAAGGCACGTGGGCTATCTTCGCGTAAGTCTTGAAAGGGCAAAAGATTTAAAAAAACTTTTCCTCTTTCCACATGGACGGAGATTTACAGACACTTTGAATTTAGGATTAGAAATAAAGCAAGATGCAAATTTAAATAATTGTAATACTTTCTTCAACGTCTGTAGTTCAAATATTTCGAATACTGATCTTTAATTTGATTCAATCCGAGATAAGTGCAGATTCCTCGAAACTTAAAACAATTAATACTGTTATATTGCTTTTCAATAACAATATTTCATAATTTGTGTAAGAAATAATATTGGAAATTTTAAATAGGAGAAATTAGAGATAATGTTATTTGAGCGATTGTTACACATAGGAAATGAAATTATTTTTCCGGATTTAAATCGCGTATATTTGTTTTTTCAAACAAACCGACGTTTCGGGCCTTTACAGGTCCCATGGCCACGGTTGACTGAGGTGGTACAGTCTTCAACCAGTTGTGTCTAATATTAATGCAAACCACCCTATTTTTTCACTATAGTTACAATAGTTATTAATTAAATACCTTATTTTTAATTTTACAAAGAAAACATTCCAATTTACGCTACATTCAGTTTTACAAATTATTTTATTGAATGATTTTTTATTAAGTTCAATTTATTATTATTTAATAATGGAAATTAGAACAAACTAAAACATATTACTGTACTAATTACTACTGCAGTCTTATGACTGTTTGGGATTTTTCATCAGAGGAAACACTGGATCCCAAACTGGTGGTACAGAAGTTAGAGTATATAGGACTGGAGGCGTCACCGATAGGCAATCCCCTCTGTCAAGGTACAAAACTACTATCGCACAATAAACACTACTTTCAAATCGATGTTTTTTTTCATTTGTATTATCGAATTCACCGCGTCAAGTACTCCACGAAACATGTCGTCTTGCGCCATACAAACTTGCAAAAAAATGTCTGCTGCATCCAGTCTAGCCAAGGGTGAAATTACATTCCATACATAAGCCTATTTTTTTACATTAATTGCTAATTTTCTATTTTATGACATTTTTTTCACAATGATCACATTGATTCAATTTATCGACTGCATAAAAAATATTTGAAAACATTCGAACAATTGACATAAGCATGCCTATGAAGTTCCCTATTTACTAACAGGCAACTATAGACACAAAAATGCAGTACTTAATGGACGCTGTTTTTTCGTTATACAGAAGCTCGCGCTCTTTTAGCTCCTATTTTTATCGACAGATTGTGTAACGAAGTTTATTCAAATTGATTTCTTCGTCATATTGTATATTAAATAATAATGTAATAAATTATAAATAATGAAAATAATATGTAATTGTTTAATATAAATCATCATAAATCATGCCGTGCTGTAACAAAAAAATAAAAAGTACATATACGAGTACATACCTACAATACAAATAAATTACAAAAGCAATAAAAATAACCAAATAGCTAACTGTCCTTATCCTACACAAGACATGCGCAAAAGACAGAAAGAGACCCGTTACGTCAATTTAAATTATCAAACCACAAGCGATTGAAATATTCAAATTTAGAACAAAAACTGTAGAATTGATTTAATGTTAATCTTATTTTTAAAATGACTTTTTAATAAATGTTAGTAACAAATAATTAACAAAATATTGTTGTATTCGTTTTACTGTATGGAGTAAATACTCATATAAATACGTACTTCCTCTGATGAAAAATCCCAAACAGTCATAAGACTGCAGTAGTAATTAGTAGATTAATATGTTTTTGTTAATTCAAATGTACTTTTTTAGGTTATTTTAGGAATATTACAAAACAAACTAACATAATCTTTTCTTTGTAATAAGCAACCAAAATCCCCTGAAAGCATAACGGTTTTGTTATAAATCGGTTTTCGAGATTATGAAACTTTGAGTTTACTTCTAGTTGGCATCTAAAAATTCGAATCTTCGATACATTTCTTACAGCAGTTATGACGTGCTATAAGAAAAGTATCGATACCACCAACAGAGAGACACAGCTATTTTCACATTTACAATATTTGTAAATGTGAAAATAGCTGTGCCTATAATCTGCACAACTCTTATTACTTGAAGTGAATTCGTATAAAATTCAACATAATACTATGAAATTAATTAATCTTGACATTAAGGCTACTCCATCACTCTTGTGTTCAAGTGGTTTTCACTAGAAGCTAAATGTGGTGCATTTTGTTATTTCCAGTAGAAGCTGAATTTGTAGGCTTTTAAATCATGGCAAACAAAATTAAGCAATAGTGCTATATATACTGTAAAGTCATTACTTTACAGTTTAAATTAAATGTTTTAGTTTTTTTTATATTTCTATGTATGTCACTACGTTTGTACATGCTTGTCGTTGGCTCCAACGCTGACCGCGAAAAGCCATAAACTGAAAAAAAAAAACTCCGGATATTTTTTCGCGGTTTTTGGATTAGACTTTGGATTGTATTTATTGTCATCAATTTATTGGTAAGTCAATGGGCAATCTCCTGTGGCAAATACCAGTAAAACAATACCACTGTTACAGTACACACAAAATTGGAAAAATAAATTCACTACATCCAGTCATGCCAAGAGTGGAATTACATTTTTCATATACATGATTAACCAGTACGTAATACATATCGACACCGTCACGTCGCCGTCGATAACTTTCCGTCTCTAGTATATTCATGAGAATCGATTTATTTTTATAGGCCTATTCTGTGTACAGACATGACATTAATGTGTGTTTTATCTGTGCAAAAATAAGCTAGTGTTTTAGACTTTTGTTTGTCTGAGACCATAGTGAAACAATTCAATTTTGCATTTGAGTGTACCTGTTTGCTTGTAGTACTCCCCCCCCCCCCCCCCCAAATAAAAAACTCTAATAGCGCCTCCTGTCCTATATGCTCTAAGGCAGCGTTGGGCAAAATTTAATTGTTCTGGCAATTAAACATTGACAATTGATTAATTGTCAATTGCGAAACAGCAATTAACGATTGATCAATTGTTAGTTGCGGTACTCGGCTGGGGACCCACTGGGGGCAGGTTAGGGGGCCCGGTGGGGGACTTGCAAATTTAATTGCAATTAAAATCAATTCAATTGAAATCAATTGCAATTAAAATCAATTGCAATTAAAATCAATTGCAATTAAAATCAATTGCAATTAAAATCAATTGCAATTAAAATCAATTGAAATTAAAATCAATTGATTTATTAATCTGATTGAATTATTGATTGAATTTAATTGATTAACGCCCAACACTGCTCTAAGGTACGGAGAAACCATCTTCCCTGGGAAATTAGGATGTTTTTTTATTTCAATGGCCTCTCGCAGCATCCTGGGTAGATAACGGACTTGTTTTGCAAGGACCTGGGGTTTGTCAAACTCCACTGAATGTGTAGGTTTATCCATGGCATGCTCGCAGACTTCAGACTTGTTTACGCGACGGTGTTTGACATCAGCTATATGTTCTTTTATGCGGGCACAAATACTTGGCTTCGTTTGTCCAATATAAGAGAGACCGCACTCACAGTCCAACTTGTTGGTTTGTTTGAAAAAACAAATATACGCGAATTAAATCCGGAAAAATAGTTTCATTTCCTATCCTTGGTAATTTTTTGTTATATGAAACCGAATGCTTGAGTACAAACTACGTAGTAATACTGTGGTACAAACAGTTTCAATTAATATTTCTGTTTTATTTTATATATATTGCATCAAAAAAATTTCATTCTAAGACGTAAGCAAACATTTTACAGTGCATTTTGTTGGAATGTAGGTAAAGTAAAAATAATAACTTTGAGGGAACAGTAGGTACCTACTAATAACAATAAGTATCGGTTAACATGTTTTATGTATGATAACAATGTTATTATAAATAATAGATAAAGGCAAGTTCAAGTGTATCGATATCTACAATTTATAATTTGACCACTAGATAAAATAACGTCTTGAACTACTTAAAAGTGGATAAAAAATATGCATTATTTGTTGTTTGGCTCCGGTGTCTCGCACAGAATATAATATATGCGTATATACTATTATTGTAAATACGAGTATGAAAGATCACTTCCAAAAATATAGTAGATAGTGAACGTAGAGGGTGTTGCTGTTGGTAGACTGGTAGAAGTCGAGCGCGACAACTCACAACGACGTGACCCAACTAGTAAACAATCTCAAGTAGGTACACTACGTTTTCTCAAACTCTACCCTCGTAATAAACAAGTAATTAGAATAATAGGATTTTTACTAAAGTATATGCAATAAGAAGAAGTAAAGCCGAAAAGCGCACAACAACGGAATAAAATATATTAACGATTGGTCACCTAAATTGTCACAATAGTTCTAGAATTTATGTAAGTAACAACGAAGACTTTTAAAGAATCCATAAGATTACAAGTTTAAGTCAGTTACAATAAGGTGCGATAAAAAGTAGCATCTCAAGGTTGTGTACAAATAGCAAATATTGATAATTCCTTGTGAGATAACTGAATTAAGATAGTGCCGTCGTCATAGAAAACAGTGGACTTGCCAAAATGTCCTTGCGGCAACGATCTCATTGCCCTGCGGATTTTGCCGCTAACTAACTTTAAACAAGCAAATATTTTATTAAGTATTTAAGATAAGAGATAATACAAAGATTTTTTCGTTTTAAATTTTATGACCATTTTAATAATATTTTAGTTATTGCTGACGTTAACGCTTTCAGAATAGGCGGGAAAAATTTAAATTTTAAAATTTATTGAAACGCCCAGAACTTTTTATCGTAAAGGTGTGGTGTTTCATCATGGTAATGCCAAACCGCACACATCTTTACAAAGACGTCAATAAGTATTGCATTAGGTTGGGATGTGTTACCTCATTCACCATAATCGCAGAGCATTCATGAAGTTTGTTCGTATAGTATAAAGTTTTATAGATATATTGAGTATTCAAAAAGTATAACGGATACTAGGAAATAAGATGATCAAGATAAGATTGCACTTGATTTGACTGTACCTAACACTATATGAGTGTCCATCGAGATGACGTAACTGCTGAGACTCCTTCGAGTAAAATTTGTGATAGATAATGGCGAGTACATGAACTATTGTAGATTTAAACTGTGCTGGAGATAAATGTAATGTTAAAAAATGTTAGTAATGGCACAGTTTACAAAAATTGTTACAACTGTATTAATGGAGTGACGAAACTATATTACCTATCGTTATTCAACAAGTTGTTATAATTGCCGATAATTATATCTTAATTGTAATGAGGCAAGGGTGATTTCGTTAGCAAAAAATACGTTTATTTATATTCAATTGTGTATTCGTACAGAATCTATTTTCTTATTACTTGCTCATTTCTTACTTACTATGTGACTTCAAAGTAGGTGCAGAATCTGTTTTAAATAGAGGCTCATTTTTTACTTACTGTGTAAGTGACTACTTTGTATTAAAAAGTAAATGTAGAATCTCTTTTAAATGTCTACTTGTGTTTTAAATGTCTACTTTTAAGTGACTACTTGGTAATACAAAGGCGGTATTATTCCTCGGTAATGATGTGCACGATTTACCTTACTTTAGATATATTTTCATTATTCATTTACCATTTTTAAACAAAGCAAATGAACTCACTGATTCAACAGTGTTATCATAAGACTTAGAACTTGCTACTGAGAACGCTACGGCTGTTTGAACTATGTGTAATGATGAATAAATCCGGGTTTCAGCTATTAATCAAACGGTTAAATATGTTTATAATATGTATCCGAAACTGACATTTCTTTTTCCTTGTCCACGTACGTACAGCTATAAATGAAGGCAAGGACTATGCGTTTCCAACTGCGTCATCTGCCTTTACATTTGCCTTTACATTTGCATTGACGCGCATGAACGCTAATGCATCTAAGAAATATTCGGAATTTATGTTTATCACATTAGCTCACATTAAATTTTATTTTAAACTTTGTCGATTTATTTGCAATATTCAAATAAAACTATAATTTCGATAATGTGAAATATATACGATCTTTCGTTGAGTTTAATTCCGTTACGGTATTTTAGGATATTTTGGGAGTAATAATATTATATTATATTATATTATATATATATATATATATATATATATATTCATACATCTTAGAATCCTTTGATGTAGTTCCTATGTTTTGCTTTAATCTACATCCATCACGTTGCTCGATATGCAGCTAAACATAGAATCATCTAATTGATTAGATCACTTGCATCAATCGACGTCCATTGAATGTCTTGTCAATTTCTTTTATTACCGAAAAAGCAAATGACTTCTTGTGTAGACTATCGATGGTACAGTCGACTGAAGGGCTTAAGACAAGTGTCGCAGCGACGACGGGGTGCGCAGAAGTTGAGATCAGCGGCAGCGGTCGTTAGAGCTGACGTAACGGCGCGAGAGAGCCCACACGCTCACGTCAACACATGATGTTTCGCGTCGTCATCTGCAACGGGCGGCCCAATGTGCCTCTAGCTATATGTAACATTGCAATACCTAACAGTTTCTGACATGTCTACAAGACATGTCTACATCAATGGAATTAGCACGAGAAAAGTCATTTATGTTGAAAGGCACTAAAAAGGGCAACACAAATCAAATAAGGGATTTTTAGCAGTACTAGAGCTCCTTGTGAATGAGTTTGTCCAGGGAAGTACTGCCACCTATATTTGTCTCCAAGCAGTAATGTGAGTATTACTACGTTTCGGTTTTGAAGGGCGCTGGTGAAATTACAGGCACAGGGGACTTGTCAATTTATGTCTCAGGGTGACGAGTGCCGTGGCAGTGCCCCACAGGTCTTTGAGATTTAAAGCTCTGAGTGACACTGTAACTGTTATGGACAGGCGTGTCGCTTCGTGCCGTTTGGTATCATAAAAAAAGGTAGGTATAGAATTGAGGGCAAGCACAACGAGAACTTGGATGATGTTGTGAGTGTAGTTGCAGCGGTCCATCGTCCCGGGGAACCATTTCTCGGGGATGTGCATGACGCGGTCACGCCACCGCCCATGCATAATGCGTCCTGAATTATATCTCATCGTTGCATTATGGAGAGGTCCATAAATTGACTATAAGAAAAAACACTTTAGAAATGGTAATGTATATAGGATTTGAACAGGCTTTTGTAATGTAAAGTCATTCCAAAAGCATGTTTAAATCCAAAATAATTAGATATATTTCTGGATCGACTTTGATTCATTCGTATAGAGTTGTATCTACAACAGGAAAAAATCAATAAATACTGTTCGATAAATTGGCAAGGACGGTGACCATGTGATGACTCAAAAATGTCCAAGCTTGTTTTTTAAACAGTAATAAGTTTCAGTGCAGTGAAAACCCCAGATTGACTCGCTGACATTTACTGACCTCATTATCAAAAATATTTTGGTACAGTCATATAGTTACGTAAATGTACCAATCTTTGACACAGTCCCAACGTACGACGCATCAGCATTTAAAAAAAAGTAATATAACAAATATTGATATAACTCTAAAACTGTGTTAATTGTAATGTAATGTGTTAAAGTAATGGCGTATACGAATTTCGTTTAAAAGTTTTCATCGATTCCCTCAACATTTTTTCAATATGGCTACAGTTTTTGCGAATAGGTGATTCACGTCGAATGTGTGTTGGTTGAGTAGTGTGAGTGCATTTATTTGTCGGAATTTTGTTAATTATCGGTAACTGTTTATTAGAACTGTTAGATAACTGTACAAATAATTTATTGTGTGCCTATTTATTGATGTATATCGTTTATATTTTTTTAAAGGCATTACAAACACTGGTACATAATGCCAACGTTTAGTACTAGTAGTTGACACCTATATCAGGGACTCGTACAAATGAATATTTTTTATGACTTAATTTCGACCATTTGGTAAGGATGGAGAATGTAAGTTTGGATTAATCTGTTAGTGAAAAGTGTTTGTGGGTAGTTTGAGTAGTGTTAGACGTCGGTGTCAAACACTGTTTTAGTACGGAGACCCAATACTTGACAGTCATATATTGAGGTGTCAAACGCTAGGACGTAACTAGTGTCAACTAGATCATGTAATACACCCGAAGATTACAGGTATTGTCAGGTTCCGTCACTCGCTCGAGGTTACGAGATGTGTGCCTACCGCTGAGTTTTTCGCCGACAGTGCAAGCGCTTAGATGTCTTTTCTTTACATTACAATCCTTGTACAACTCCAGCATTCGGTTCCGCAAGACTGCACACGACAGGCAACGTTATTTTCACCCCTCTGAACGGGTGAGGTTCCTTTTTCCTCGTAGTGAGCGTCTGGTTTCATTGATCTGATTTAGTTACAGCGTAGGTGTTTTCGATTTTGTATCGAATGAAGTATCTATTACGTAGTACCTGTTAAGTAATCTGTTGTATTGTTTAATGAGAAAATGCCGCCCAGGGTTTTGCATTAGGGAGTCACGAAATTTAATGACACGGAATCGCATTAAGCCGGTCAGAAAAAGCTTTATGTCCATGTCATAAGAGCGAAAAAGACGTTGTGCCTTTTGCATCGGCGGCGGTCCGAACGGAAGCGAAATTCGAAACGTTTTTTCGCTCTTATTACTTGGAGACTAAGCTTTTTCTGACCGACCTAATGCGTTTCCGTGTCGATAAGTTTGTTAATTCTCTTATTCGGAAGACGATGTATTGAAGGCGATTGGTGACGTGTCGCTGCATGATTAAAACGTCTTGACAAATACTAATACTTTGATTTCACTTTGCCATAGTCAACTACTAGCACATTAGAGATTTTGTCTGTCATCCCCTGGTACAATTTTAAATTGCTGAGAATAGGTATATTTTAATAATGCTGTGACAGTTTAAATTTTATATTTTCTAGAAGATAAGTGGTACACCGTTTATGTTTACATACCTAGGTAGTCAGTGTGACTGATAATTAGGTACCTTTTTTAGTAACCACTGGGACATTATATATTCTTTATTGCGCCAAATAAATGCAACAGAAATATTAATAGGAATGAAACTATTTTTCCGGATTTAAATCGCGTATATTTGTTTTTTCAAACAAACCGACATTTCGGGCCCTTTACAGGTCCCATGGTCACGGTTGACAGTCAACAACAACTACTAATAACAATCGCGAAAACCTAAGAACCAGAAATATTAATTTAACAGAAGGTGAGCAAAGGTGGACTTCTCTTCCAGCAAACTCAGGGCAGTGAGAGCCTAAGGTTTTAGGCGGGCAACAGTGTGCAAGAGAAAATGAGAGAAATATATATAAAAAATTACGTTACTTACTTACATAAGTATTATAATTAATGATAATAAATACGTAAATATATACGTAAAAAAAACATATTATTACGATGTTTACAAGGAGAGTTCAGCAAGAAAGTGCGCTGTCAACCTTTTCTTGAAAGAAGCAATCGGCAGCCTAGAGTGGATATGTGAAAGGAGTTTGTTCCACAACTGCGCTGTACGAGAAGAAAAAGAATTAAAAAAAAAATTGTTTTACAGCTAGCACGAACGAGCATCTTAGTGATAGGGGAGAGCGGCGCTGAACGTTCCGAATTTCAAATAAGTTGTAGTTTTATACTGAAAATGAAGGATTTGATTTTCAGCATGTGGAAATATTGAACAAATGTTTATTGCTATTTGTAATAGTATAGTCACTTCTACTAATATCTCAATAGTCTTTTTCATAGAGGCAAATTTTTGACCAATTTCGGAGCGGAACTTTCAGCCCCGTTTTGAGGCGCGTTGTTCCGCCTTCGAGGCAAATTGTTCCGTCTAAATTATGACAGGATAACAAGGATTTTCTTAAACAAAACCACCTTTTTTATAATTGTAAGTATGTAACGTTTATATTATGCACAACTAACTTAAAAAAAACAACTAAATTCTTATTCATCAGTAATATTATTCATAGCTCATTTTTTCATCTGAATTACGGTTGAGACATAAGTGACTCTATCGTCTTGTCTATTTGACATGAGCCCCTTTGTAGTTTCGCATTCTTAAAACAAAGAAAAATGGTCATAAAAATTTTAAGATTGATTGCAGATCAATTGGGGAAGTTGTTCCCAGGAACAACCAGCCCCTCGAGGGAGGAGCTTATAGCCCCAAATTACGTTTTTGTACGAAGACTGACATACCGCCAAAGTAATAGATTCAATGAAAAAATTATTCGAACAATAAGATGCCTTACTAATGTCACTACAAGAAAATGTACTTACGATCACGTAAGTACATTTTTCTTGTTTAATTTTTTGTTAAAACATCAGTTTTGACAGCTCCATGCACATAGCTACACTTCCGCCGTGTCGCCGGAGTAACTGAAATGGCTGCCGAGAATGCGCATCACCTGACGCTATTGTTGTATTATAGTATCGCTATATGTTTTTCTTGCAAAGTTATTGCTGTGAGAACAACTTATCCCGGTCTCCCCTACACGGACGCCTTGAGCGAGTTGGAGGGGTAGCAGCAGGAACCGGGAACGAAGGAAGGAAGGGGAGTTATAGAGTCATGAAGTATAATAAAAAGGGTGGACCGGAATGCACATCGCGAAGGCGAATTGGAGCCATTTTTTCCAGGCGCGAAGTTCGGGTTTCCGAATTTCGCGCGTGAAATTATATTATTATATTGGCGCCTAAATTTGTTTAAATCAAATTTATGGAGACAGAAAATAAATCGGATAGCTGGTTTTGTAGGTTGCAGGTAGTTCATTTAGAAGCTCTTCGGTCACATCTAAGTAACAAATCGGTACTTTCAATGAACATTACCCCAACTTAATTACTGGACCTGTTCTGTTTTTATTTTATTTTTTGTTTCTTAATTTTTTTTTCACAAAATCGAAGAAGTTTAAGCAACTTCAAAAAAAGGAGGAGGTTCTCAATTCGACTGTTTTTTTTGCATGTACTTTACGCTATAACTCAACGCAATACAACGGCATTTGTTTTTTTGTTGGAAAGATGGTGCCTCACACAGATCAATGGTGCTTCTGTTGCCCCATTTAAATTTGTAGAAAATATTCCACCTCTAAGAGTGGCAACCTAGGGTATGACTTTGGCTTCACGCAGTTTCCGCTAACCGATTTCAATAAAACTTGGTAAATGTATGTAATTTCACGAAGTTTTGAGGTCAGTTTTTTTCCAATTGACTGCCTACGTGGCCGAACGATTACCATGCCGGTCTGCCACGCAGAGGTCCCAGGTTCGATTCCCGGGCCGGGAGAAATATTTATATGGCCTACATTTATTTCTCTCGTGAGTTTAAGTGTAATTTGTCGTTGTCTATGTGTGCGTCCATAGCTCCCCGCGACACATGATTTCCCTAGTGCGGGGCTATGTTGAGTGTGTGCGTTATTATTATTATTATAAATTTTCTTTTCACAAAATTCAGGGAACATAGTATTAGTAAATAAATATGGCTATTTACAAAAATAATCGAAAATGACCAAAAAATAAAGTTGGTGTAGTGTTTACTGGAGACATCGAAATGTAATGTAATAAAATGTAATAAAAAAAATCGAATATGGGGAGTAGAAGAGTTTGCGCAAGCGTTGTAGTAAGGCTCTAGAAAGACAGACTGCATTTCAACTGCACTCCGACTGCAAATTTGCAGTTTGAATTTCAATTTTTTTTCTTCATTCAATTGCATTTCAGTCGGAGTGCAATTGTCTGTCTAGAGCCTAAGAAGAGGGAAAAAGTATTGGAGTCTTTTGAGAGAGTGAAATGAGAAGTGCATTTGTCTGCTGACCACATTGACATGAGAAGTCCAATACAAAACACAATCCATTACTAGCCCTCGATTTTTGCTTTGTCTATATGTAATGGGAGTTGCATTTACCTTTGATATTCGCAAAGTGGTTTTATTAGTTTGCTAAGGTATGTTAAAAATGTGTCCATGTCAGTCTAATGGGCACTATGGTATGACACATGTCTAAATATGGAGCCGGAATGTGAACCGCCATAATTTGCTTTGCATTCAATCACTACGCACGTAAGCTATTGTTAGCGCTGTCATCGACATTTGGGTACTATATATATTTCAGTATAATTCGGTTCACTAACTTCAATACAAAAATTTCCCATTCATGTTACTAAGCGTTTGGTCATCAACGTTTACATATTGGAAATAATGTGTATATTCCTTCCTCTTTATATGGTCATAACTTACAACTTGGACGGAAAAACTTATTTACATAGTTTTATTGAGATTTCTATTTTGTGATGTAAATAATAAGCTTTCAATATAACAATTTACAATCGTTAATAGTTTATTACGTACCGTCCTGGGCAGGCTACTAGATCCAATCTTAAATGCATCGAAGAGGGCATTTTTACTTACTTCGCTCCAATAGAACAAGCCCGTGACTTGCACACTCTCATCGACTAATATCGTATAGTATAAAAACACACACACTCTATTTGTTGCTTTTTAATTTACTATGTATATTTTTATTTAACTCACAGTGTACATTTTTTTAAAGTCCAACTGTAGAAGCGAGGGCCTGGTGATCCGTCATACAGGGTATCCCAGTAACGAAAACCAGACTCTCACATAGGTTCCTAAATATTTTTTTTACTAATAATATATTTTTTACCATTGCCTTTGTGTGAGTGACTTAAGTTATTATTATTATTACAAGATGAAATAAAATAGATATACATGTGAATGGGTCTCATTGTTTATAAAGTATTTGTTAATAGATGTTGGATTAACATTGTATCTATTGTTAATCCAACATCTATTAACAAATACTTTATAAACAATGATACCCATTCACATAACACAAGTTACAATGAAATCCAACTTACATTGGATGAATTTATCAATGACACTATTTACAAAACAATAAATTGTTCTATGTATAGACTATAAATCAATTTAGTGTTGAAAGGGTCTAGCTCAGCATACATGCTATAGACCTTGACAGACTACATGGTGAGCGATTGTACCCATACGACCATAACGCCAAAGTGCATGTTATATATACAAAAAGCTGGTGCACGCAACTGCCGTTTGCGCAGAATAAGTATTTTCGCCTACTCATTCCCTATTTTGCCTTGAGGGTCATTTGAGGGTCAAAATTGTTCAAAAACACGACGATCAAAAACATTGTTTATTTCGTACCATATATTTCGGATCCGTTACTTGAGAAAAGATTGGTTCTTCATACACACTTTCATCCGTTATTCCACCCCCTTTGAGATTTATTTTTATGACAAAAAGTAGCATATATGCTTCTCCTAGATCCTATCTATTTCTATACCAAAATTAATCAAATTTGGTTTAGTGGTCTAGGCGTGAAAACGTAACTAACAGAGTTACTTGTACATTTATAATATTAGTTTGGATAAACAAATTAAGAATATCCAAAAAATATTTGTAAATAAGAATTAACATATAAATCTATCAACAATTAATAGACATGCACCAGAAATAATTATTTAATTGATATTTTATTTATCTTTATTAAATAAAATATATTAGCTTCAGGTATTACACCTTAAAATTACATAAATGGATATAACCAGCAAGAGATACCTGTTCAGTTAAAACAATATTTTAGAGTGACACTTATATGCTCTAAGTAATAAAATAATTCAAATAAAATATGTTACAATATGTCCATTCATCCATTACTTCATATATCCTCTGAAGAAAGAAAGGCACAAGCAGCAAATTCACAATTCTTCAAATTCGGAGTTCTGATAAAAAGATGAAGTATGTTTTTGATGTTTAAATAGTTTATTTATAAGGCTTTTTTTTATAGAAACTTTATTTGCATTTTAATTGGCCATTTGTTAAAAAAAACTTAATTACTATCTTTTTCAATTAGGAGAATAAAATTGTGAAAAATATTATTACTGCTTATAAAGGGCGTAACCAACTTAAATGTGGCATTTAATACTAGATTTAGGTATGTATAATAGAACTTCTCCTTGTCGAGTCAATGAAACCCATAGATATCCTGTATTACATTTCTTTGGCTCAGTAAGCAGTTACCTCTATAATAGAACTAAAAGACACAGTCATAATCTGTTGTGTTTCTTTGAGATACTTACGAAGTAATTATTGTAATAGCACTACGTAATAAGGGCACAGTTCCGTACATTGTTGAACAAAATCCTTTGATTTGAAGTGTCAAACGCCAAATATGACTTTTAGTAGAAAATCTGATTGCTGACGGCAGTTGTTTTTTGAGCGTATTGTACATCCAACAACAATTAGACAGATTAAAAAAAAATTGGTATATACCTTGTTTTCCTGATCTCGAACATGTGGCGGCATATCGAATAGCGGTGACTACCGTTAGTTGTGCAATGCACAAAGGGAAGTGAGCGTGGCAGCGGCTCCGGTACCTATCTGAAAAAAAGGGAAAGTGCTGTACGTGCACCCGAGGCACTAGCCTTTTGAGAACCGTGTGAAGTCCGTGACAACGGTCTGTGACAACCCTCTCTACAGGTTGATCTTGGGTCAGAATCTGAACTTGGTTCCCTGTGCTTGCACGAGTTATAGCGCCCTTACCGTATAACCAAGAGGTTGATAGGGAGGGCCACTGTAAACAACATTTATGTAAAAAATATACGAGACTGATCTCCAATAACTTAATACTTTAATAAAACTAATAGTAACGTAAGTAAGATAGTAATCCTCCTGCTGGTATGTCCTGCCCACTACCACTTAACCAATGTATTTTTAAATGAAAAATATACGTTAGTGAAAAATATTTCTATGTTTTGTATTTATTGTTGATCTTCCAGAGAACGATTACTGTCTTATTCCTCCTACAGCTGACCGTGCAGGGTTCGTACACGAATAATCCTTCAAGTTGAAAATAATTCAGTTCAAAATCAAAACTCTTTAAAAGCATTTGAAGTCGGTATAGGGCGATATGTTACTCTAATTCATAGGGGAAGTTGGTTAGTATTTGTGTCCTCACGAACTACTAAATTCGCCACTTTAGTTTGGCAAATACAGTATAAACAAATCACAACCGTCAAATCAAAACGTTTGACCGATAATATACTAAAATATGAAATAAGTACTCTTATTCCGACCGCACTTTTAAAACTATTTTTCGTAAACAGTGTCATGACATGTAAGCAAAGCCTACTGTAATGTCCTAAATTATGTCCATGGGCTTTTTCTTTACATTATCTCCTTATGGATTTTTTATGTCAAGATTAAGCAAAAAGTTTTTATGCTCGATAAATCTGAACGTATATTTCGTATAAATTTGAAGTATAAAAAAACTAAACATTTGGAATTTAACTGTATTTTAGAAAATTTCTCTTGTGAATTTAAATTCTGCAGTATTGTTTTGAAGCGATATTTATTCATTCCAGAAATGAAGTATCTAGTTCCTCGCAAATGTGATGAAAAACGTTGTATGTAGAACGGGCGTTAAAAGATTGCAAAACTGGAGTCATTAAAGCTCTAACAAACTCTCGTTACCAATTTCTTATTTACCGCCCTTAATACACAATGTACTATTAAAAGCCCACTAGTCGGATAGTACAATCTAACTAAAGACATTTGGTAAAGTTATTACGGGGAGGTTGAGATGGCCGGGCGGGAGAGATCAATTTATTATTTGTGCAAGCCTGCCCTATGTGCCTTGTTTGGGGTTGTGCCAGTTTCTTGGCATACACCGCCTGGAGTAGTAACTCAACTTTAACTTTTGTTTTATTAAAACATAAAACTGATTGTATGATTGTTGGATTGCTGTACTTGTAAATGAGCCAATTTATATACACGCATCATAAAGTCTAGGGATCAAGCACGTTTTTGCTAATTACTGAAAGTCTGATTTTTTTTTAACTTGGACGAATTTTTTGGTTATATGTATAATTTGAATTTGAAAATAAAAATTGTCAAATGATCCCTACTCACTTTCGATGTGTGTTATAAATCAATGGTCGGAAAAAGGTGTTCCACAAATATAGATACACGTTTAGACATAGTTACAAGGAGCGACATAAAGTTTGTTAAAGCCACCAAATATTAATTAATTATTTCAATTTCAGACTACGACAAACTATGGACCTAGGAAGTCGAAGTGGGATTTTAAAGTTCTAGCTCTAATGGTGCCATGTAAAAAATGCAGTATATGACTCGTCAGCCTTGATGTCGTTCCGTCAATGTGACCGTCAATATGCGGGGCGCGGTGCGTTTTCTAAAGCTAGGGAGAGACGGAGAGTGACCATTGTCGTTACTTTTTCTTTCTTTTGTAAAAGGTCAGTTATCTACTGCATTTTTTTTCCATGGCACCATTGGAATTAATTAAGTATCCGACTTTGACTTCCTAGGTCAGTAGTTTTGTTTTACGATGCAGTAAAACTATTTCCGGAAATCTGGAATTCGAAAAGGTAATTAATTAATTTGGTGGTTTTGACAACTCTATGTCGCTCTTTGTAGCTATATCTATACATATATCTATGTGTGTGGAACACCTTTTTCCGACCGATTGATTATAATAATCATGGTTATGCCATTAAATAACATCAAATAATTTAACCTTGGTATTCATTGTAACTGTTGCGATATAAGCGAGTTCGTTTTTACTGTAATTACTGCTTTTCTAAAATAAACAATCACAATTATTTCACTGTTCGATTGATTGGTTTGATATAGTTTAATACGAGTAATAATATACCAGTAACATTTCGTTTTTACAAATCAGAAATAACTTTATAATTTAAACCCCCTGCTTTACTTTCTCTTTTTCCTCATCTGTATCTTAGTGTCTGTGTTGGCAATCAGACATTTTTTTACTACTGAGTGTATTATAAAATACTGCTAAGTTCTTCCTCTGCTTACTAGTTTATACTGTTTCTCACAATATGTTATAGACGAGTAGAGGAACACTCGTGCAAGGATTAACTTAAGCTCTAAGTAGGGCTACCTGCTCGACAACGTGTGACCTAGCCTTAACGAAAGAAAAGAAAAGGCTCGGACCACATATTTTATTTACAAGTACAAATGAAAAATCTGCAATAATAAAATAATATAAAAAAGTACATTAGTATAAAACACTCCCTACTAAACAATCCAGACACACTTACTCGAAAAGGACATATATATGCGTATAAAGTATATCTATAGGACTTAAAAAACAAAACATGTGAACATGTTTCCGTGGCTTAGTTGGCATAGCGTCTGCCACGGTTTGCTAGAAGATGTCGGTTCGAATCCAACTGGATTGAAGGAATTTTTTCTAAGTGTTCGGTCTTTGTATTATTAATTATAGTTATTTTATTTATTTATTTTTATTTTATTTATCTTAACGAAAGACCAACAGGTCAAAACTAAGTTATATAATAATAGTAACACTCACAAATAGAAACATAATATAAGAATGCACAATTTAACTAACTTATCGTTGTTATCGTAACTTTAATACGTAAACCATAAAACTACTGCCGCAGTTGCAAGCCTCACTATGAGTCAAGGAAACTCCCAGTCAGTGCTCTCCTCGCCGAAATGAAAAGATCAAAGGAAGTACATGGAACGTTAAAATTATTGCTTCCACGGCACAAAAACTCATTTTGCCTGTAATTAGTCCGTGCCGGGCGTAAAACCAAAAGTGAATTATTTCTCAAGGATTTACAAGGAACTCTAAGTGATATTTGTGATATTAATTCCGGACAATCAACTGAACCTGATGCTATTTATAACAATAATTATAACACACTAGTGGAGTAACTCACGAAAAAAAATGGAATATCAATTCAATACAAATTTAAAAACAATATGTCGAATTTCGAAAACCAGTTGAATGCGAATCGAAAGTCATTTCGCAAAGAACTTCAGTCCTTTATTTTTTTATGGTATCAAGTGACGGGACGAAATAGTGGTGCGCCTGGTGGTAAGCGACACGCTTGTCCATAACACTTGCAGTGCCACTCAGAGCTTTAAATCGCAAATCTCAGAGGGGCACTACAGCGCTCGTCACGCTGGGGCGTAATGAAGCGATGTGGTTCATTAGAATCGTCGTTATGATCATAGATATATGAAATTAGAACATCATATTTACACTAATGTGCATAATATTTTATATTTCATTATATATTTTGAGTACTTAATGTTCTTCAATTAAGTTTATATTATATGACTTCTTGTTAAAAATAGCAACAGGGTTATGATGAAAATTAAAACGATGATACGAAAACCGTCTTATTATATTTAATTAACGTACAAAACACAAAAATAGAGCGTTGTCCGGTGAGTACAACAGGATTCGCGGACAAAATTTACAATATCAACCTGTGTACTTACTACATGAAAGTTTCGGGTACATTAATTGCTTTTATATTTAAAAAAATGTAAACAGGTGTTTTTTTATACAAGTGTTAGATTTTCGTCAGAGATTGTCAGCGCTAATAGCATAGTATAATAAGACAAGTATTGTAACTCCCGCCTGTTCGGCGTGTCAATGCCTAAACGTCGCTCCCGACGTAGGGTTGTCACTTTGTCATATTATAATTTTAGTTGTACAGACAAGAGCACATCGTGCTTGACACTTTGTACTTTAGACCGTTCTTATCGTAAGCGGCATAGAGTTGGATTTAAGTCTTAAGTGTCAAACTTGACGTGCTCTTGACCCCTGTAAATAATAATAATAATTTTTATTTCAGGAATTTAGTCCCATATTTACACACACAACACAATAATAAAATCAGTAGTAAAATTAAAACATATAATTAAAATATAGAAAAAATCTATCTAAAACCAAAAAAAAACTTAAAATCAAAATAATAAAATGCAGTAGCTAATAAAATTTGTAATTATTATTAAAATTATCAAAATATAAAATTAAAATTGTTAAAACTAAAATTATGAAAATTTTGAACGATAAAAATAAAATAAGATTGTGTAAAGAAATAATAATTACATAAACATGCACTTATTTCCCATTCGCACTCTGGTGCACGTTTCGCCAGTGTTTAAAAAATTACTTCTATAGTCCGTGCCAACAACCGCCACAAGTTCGTTATCTGAATCACGTACCCCCTGCCGGTAATTGGAAATCCTACATCTAAGCAAGGCGACAAAATCAGGCACTCCCGCCCCCGCAAACATAGCTGATGCACTGCAATATCTTGGCAGTTTCAACACGATGCGGAATGCATCATTGTATTGCACCCGAAGGACGCCGTAGGCTCTCCTTGTGTACTTTATCCACTGTTGACACGTGTACATACTTTAGCAAAAAGCTTTAAGTAAAGTAACTTAGATACCCTACGAGCACTTTGAAAATCTACGTGCCAGCATATTGCAGCGCACTGCCAGGCCCTGAGCGCTCGCTCCATGTCACTATCGTCACTAAAATTTTTCATACGTACGTGATCCAGATAACGAAATTGTTTCACTACCCGAACTGATGAGCCGTTTAATAATAATGATGGGATTCTCTCCGGTCCCTTCCCCGCCCTAAACACCATAAGCTCTGTCTTTTTGACATTATACGTCATGTCATGCGTGAACGCGAAGTTCTCACAAAAGGCTAATAGTCGACGCAGCCCCCGTCAGACGGGCTGAGAAACACCATATCGTCGGCGTAGCTTAAATTATTGAAACATACATTTTGAATCTGACATCCAATGACGGTGCCTCTCAGCTCGTCGATCAGATCATTGGCGTAGAAATTGAAAAGGTCCGGAGAGGTGGACTTACCTCTGACCCCTAACATAAAGCATGATTTCAATAAATTAAGCGTTCATTACAGTATTCTCGTATTGTATTGACACAAACTTTGTCAAATGCAGTACTTACATAATGATGATGTTTTTATTAAATTCTCAATGGAAGTATGATTATGAAATAGGAATGAAATGGGAGTTTTTATTTTAGCATGCATTATTATAATTTAGTCGATGAGCGAACGTATCTAAACGCGGGAGTGAGAGGGAAGGAATGTCCAAGAGAGAGGGAGGATTTGAAATTAAGGAAGATAATACGAGCGCGTGGGTTTTTTTTTTGGAAGAGGTAAATACGATGGGATATGTGGAAGACGCAGCAAGAATGAAGTAATAATTTTTCGCCTAATCCTTTTCTTAGATTAAGCCACATACATACCTAACTAAAAAAATTTTCAATCTCACAGCACATTTATAAATAAATGAATATGAATTTGATACAAAAATATTTTTAGCTCCGAGCGGACGAACGCTTCAATTCTATAATGAATGGTGTGTGCGACTCCCGCTGTGCAACTCAGTACACCGCGAGATTATGTGGGCGTCCGTAAAGGCGGGCTGGCTCATATACAAGACACTTTTGTATAGTCACAGACTAGGTCTTATTATATTATACTAATTGCCTGTGTGAAATAATTATGTTGGTGTTTTAAAACGAAGTTACTTATATATAGAATATATAGAACATTTATGAAGAACTTTAGTCTAAAATTTTTGTGCATTTGCGGATGAGAATACAATTTGCCTCGTATATAGCACACAAGTAGAAATTCTCATACATGAGAATTAACGTCTGGCAACTTTAATTAAAATTCGTATCAATTCGATAGAGATAGTAGATATTATATAACAATAACAAAAAAGATCAGTCTTTGTACCTTACCAATTTTTATATTATAAACTAACGACTTGTTTCCAAGATATGTTTCAACGTTTGATTATAATTAGGTTGACTACAAATAAATAAAATAAAATTTATATTTGTCTTTTTATATTTATTTACAGTATGCACTGAGTCTTTTTATAGTTCTGGAGAGGTTCAAATATACAATACGCTTGTGAAACTTAAGAAACATATTACCTAGCGTAATTGGTTATTAAGAAGTAACTAATGTTAAAATAATATAATAATATTTACGTAAGAACAACAACTTAGAACGTATTTTCCACCTCTGAAATCATCTTGTTCGCAGAAGACGCGAGTTTTCCATGTCAGAAACCCTGAGAGGTTCTGTCATAAATCATGAAGAGATAATGTTTGGTCCATTGTCCATTAACGGCGTCCAAAGAGATGATTTGTAACGAGTAGCGCGACGTGTAGAATAGTGAATGGTGGTCGTATCTTCGTGTTATTGTTTATATCTTGGTGACCTGCCGGATCCAGTCGCGTACGGCGGAAACACGCGAGAAAACCACGAGCGCGCCATTGAAGCATCGGTGCGCGTCGTCTTGCACCCACGACGCCACGCCGTAGAGTTTGCCATTCGCTACGAGACCACTGCCGCTGTCGCCCTGAAATGAGGTTCAGTAAAGTAGCACTTTGTTGAGGAACATGACGTGAAGCAACGGTTTGTTATAAACTTTGATACGTTTCATTGTCAAGTAAGTAGATAATTATAAGCCATTCAAGTTCAAGTATCGTACAAAAAAACTAAAAAATTGTATTTGCTATTGAAACCTTTAGAACTAGTTGGTGGATTATTATATGCTTATAGTAGGCATTAAACTTGTATTTATTTTCGTACTTTTAATGTCATCGAAGAAGATATTCTCTAACAAAGATTTATTCAGTATATAGTTTTAAAGATTATTTTCAAACAATTTTTTTTAAATAAAACATTTAACATTCGAGCTCTATCTATGTTACACATTGTATCATACTGGTTCCACATTGTAATGCTCGATTTTCCTTCCTCACTGGTGTAATGCTCGAATTTGAACTGTTACATTACAAGCGAACGTTCGGTGAGAGAGCGTCCTAACCTGGATGGAAAGTGACGATGCGGTCGAAGATGGAGCATGCACACCTAAATAATGCCTACTCCGTCTCGCCTAGAAAGTTTTACAGGAACTATTTCCTAGGAGATCTGAAATTATGTGACAAGGACAAATATTAGATGCAACAGTTCTCCCAAAGTAAAACTGTAATTTACTTACATTGCAAGCGGAATCGTATCTAGGTGCGCGGCCCTTCGTGCACAGCATGGTCTTGGGTTCATACTCTATCAAAGCCTCCTGGCATACGCTGTCCGCCTTCACCTCCAGATCCATGCTATGCATCTCGTTGCGCATGTAGTCCTGCAATTAACCTGTTACTTAGCACCACAAAGTACATACGTAATTATTACTAGAGTAGTAGTTATAGTTAGAAGCCTTAAATGTCTTATTAACTTTCCACCGGCTTCGTACGATTATGTCACAAGGGCAATTGTGAACAGAGGGACAGATTCAAATGGCCTTTAATGTTGCAAAACGTTTGTAATTTTATTGCTATTCCGCCCTTGTGTCATCCTATCTTTTTTATGACACTTGAGAAGAAGTTACAAAAAAACGAAAATTATACGTAAAAAACTACAACGTAGTTCACTAATATTGTACTTAGAAAATTTTAATTACCAAGGAAATAAAAGTTATACAAAGAAGTCAAGTTTCTTGTTTTTTCTTGTATTAATGTAGCATGTGTATCACCAAGCTATTGTTTTTTTCCAGTGGTTGACTGGTAGAGGATGGCTTATGACAAATAAAGTAAATAAATTATATACATTTATGATTTTTGTATGAATACATTTTATAAATTAAATAATAATAATATTATTATTTATTTATTGAGCATTGGCTATGGATGCCTTCAGCTTAAACAGGTAACAAATAATTAGGAAACTCAAAACATAAATTAAAAATATAACGTATGAAAAAACTGTAAGCACTAAAACCCGCCATTTTCAATGTAATAATAATATAAACAATAAAATTTTTTATTTCTCTTTTTTGCCTTGACTTTACGTATGGATGAAACAGAAAATCTTTACAAATATGACATAATAAATGAGAAAATAAATAAATAAAATCAAATAGTTCACAGCTTTTTGGGGTTTAACATTTGTCCACGCTCACAGTGGACACCCGGTAGCGGGAGCGTAGTAATTTGTAAAATGTCTTACCGCCCTAGACAGTGAGCATAACAAGTATAATATCATTGGCCCTAGATATGATAAAAATATCGCTTAGGTTTGCTGCACGTTGTACTACTACTACGATCAAGTATGATGAAAAGATAGTGAAAATATGATATCCCAAAAAATCTGATTTTATTTCCAATTGGTAAGGTGGCAGTATTATCCTGGATGAACTCTTTCGCAAGGAGCTCTATTGCTGCGGAAAAATATGTTTTTTTCCTGAGATGCGATTCCTTTATTCTTATAACTGGGGGTATAGGAGTATATACATATATATGAAAATATTTTAGACATAAAATTGTATTAAGTATTTTGAAAGTCGTACTTACACCATGGTGTTCTGCGCCGTAACCCGCGAAGCTGACGGCTAGACCCTCGGGCACGTCTGATTGGTCATTTAAGTCCGCAGCGGCTATCTTTTTGCCGTCTAGCGGCAATGGTTCTTCCAGTTCAGCTAACATAAAGTCCCAGTCAGCTGCTACCTGTGATATAATTGTCGTAAGAAGATCTTCTTAAACATTGAGTAGATACGTTATGTACATACCTAATATTTCTTTATCGAACGATGACCAGCTGTTAATGTATTCATGAAATAGAGCAGAATGGTATGCATGTTCACTCTCGCTTTGAAAAGATCCAAGTTACAGTGTTCACGGAACAAATATTCACACCAATGCCGTACTTACAATTCGTATCTTTGGTATAATAAAATAACACCTCAATAGTGCTTTTGTATATATGAAAGTATTAAAGTTATATATATATATATTTTATAATATCAAGTGACGGGACGAACAAGTCGTGCGCCTGATGGTAAGCTACATGCCTGTCCATAACAGTTGCAGTATGACTCAGAGTTTTAAATCGCAAAGATCTCAGGGGCGCTGCTTGATACATAAGTTGACAAGTTCCATGTGCCTGTAATTTCACCAGTACCCTTACC
>NW_020654878.1:6633777-6683580 GCF_003589595.1 Hyposmocoma kahamanoa
TAAGTTGACAAGTTCCATGTGCCTGTAATTTCACCAGTACCCTTACCCTTCTAAACCGGAACGCAGTAATGGTGACATTACTGCATGGCGGCAGAAATACGTAAATGGCAGTACTTCCCTGGACGAACTCTTTCACAAGGAGCTCTACTGCTGCTAAAATAATAAGTAATAGCACAAAAAAATGTGTGTATGAAATTTTATAACTGTCCAATTTTAGCATAAAGCAGTCATCGAATATTTTCGTTTGTAGAATCTTTAACCTTCTCTCTTGAAAAGTTGTCATTTTGCATGTGTGTCCTTATTACACTAAGGGTGCAAATTTACTAATTTTTGTTATTTTGTATATATACAGCAGAAAAGCGAAATAGAACTTTGTTGGTGACATACTCGAGAACACTCTTAATACGGGAAGTGCGTTCTGCATCATGAAAAAGTACCTGTTTAATGTCGTATTGGTCGGCATCAAGCCAAAAAGGGCCCACAGAAAACTTAGGGTGAAGAACGAGCCGCTTGACGCTTCGCTCGACGCCGCTGCCGTCGTCCGTCTGGTTGGTCCCCGCCAGCACGTAGGGCCAACTCGTGTGTAACGAGCTGCGTAAAGTCGTGAAATAATAATAATTTCGAGTTCTAAGGTTTTCGCGATTGTTACACATAGGAAATGAAGCTATTTTTCCGGATTTAAATCGCGTATATTTGTTTTTTCAAACAAACCTTTAGGTTTTTTTGAAAAAACAAATATATTATATTATATTATATTTCCTATAATAATATTTTCATTAAAAATAATCTACAGTACGTGTGGCGCACTATAAATTTCCGGAATGAATAAGAAAAAAATACTATAAATGATCAGAAATGAATTTAGTGTTTCTCAAAATATTCTTCGTTAGCGTTAATGCGCTTTTTCTTACGAATGAACGAATTTTGAAAACATTTATGCCACTCCACCGTGACAATCTCTGAAACATATTTTTCATACTCTTCGACAGTCTCTTCAGGTAATGAAAATCGTTGACCGCATAACTTGTTCCTAATTTTTGGAAATAAATAAAAGGTGCCATGTCGGGACTGTACGCGGGATGGCTAATAAGGTCAACGTTGCTCACCTTCAAAAATTAATTGTAAATGTCTGTCTGGCGGTGTGAGAACTGGCGTTATCGTGGTGCAAGATGATACGGCGTTTACGGTTATTTTTACGGAGTTTGTCAATAACTTCCGGCAAACAAATAACCGTGTACTAATCACTATTCACGGTACAACAATTCTCTAAAGCAACAGTAGCCACGTGACCAGTTTTATTAAAAAAATAAGTAATCGTCCGCTTAGAGGCACTTTTCACGCGCGCCACTTTGGTTGGTTTCGGCTCATCTTGAAAGACCCATATGCTCGATTGCTGCTTTGTTTTGGGATCGTAACTATAAATCCATGTTTCGTCACCTGTTACTATGTCCCACACTAAATTTGACGCCCCTTAGTTGAATCTGGTAAGCATGGCATTGCGCCAAGTGACGCGATCCGTTTCTTGAACCTCAGTCAAATTGTGTGGGATCCACCGAGAGCACAGCTTTTTCACACCCAAATGTTTGTGTAGTATTAATTGTATTTGACTCATGCCTATGCCTAAAGATGCCCGAATCTCATAGTATGTCACATGCCTGTCTGTTTTGATCATACGGCGCACAGCTTAACTGCCTCTGTGACCGAATGGTTACCATGCTGCCACGCAGAGGTCCCAGGTTCAATTCCCGGGCAGGGAGAAATATTTGTATGGCCTACATTTATTTCTTTCATGAGTTTGGGTGTAATTTGTGGTTGTCTATATGTGTGTCCATGGCACCCGCGATACAGGGTTTCCCTAGTGAGGGTCTATATTGAGTATGTGCGTTATATATACAACAACGATGTTTTTGTTGTTCACAGCAGTGTACGGGCGACCATCACTAAATTCGTCACTGAGACTCACACGGCCGCGTTTGAATTCTGCAAACCAGTTATAAATAGTCGTCTTGCGTGGCGCTTCATCGCCAAAAGCTGTTTGAAGCCAAACGAAGGTCCGCTAAGGCGTTCATTACACTTAAAGTCGAAGAAAATCAAGTAGACAACAAATTCCTAAAATGACGCCACAATGTAAAAACAAGTGACAGTCAAATAAAACAAACTGTATTCTAAGCCTATTCTGGATCCTGCTGTTAACGCATGAATAACCACTTCGTCCCCGATTTGGGTTTGTTGCATTGTGGTTGCTCTTAATTCAATTTGTCATAATTTCCATCCAGCGTCAGTTCTTTACTTATTCAAGATCTATACACTTGTTGGTGGAGTAATCGCCAACCATCTCTGTTTAGCACCCTAACTTTAAGTTCATAAAGAACCCAAAATTAATATTAATGTAAAGTTCTGTTTGTGTCATCCTTGCTACAGAGTCAAGAGCACGTCAAGCTCAAGATTTAAATTCAACTCTATACCGCATTCTTCGATACTAATACCTACATTGAGCTGTATTCGAGAAAAACGGTCCAAAGTGAGTTTGTAACTATAAATTGTACTACAAATGTGTCAGTAATATGGTATGGATAATTTGTTACTATTTTGGTAGCTGTAAAGGTACCTGCTTCAGTGCAGAAATAGATTTATCACAGATGGCGCTACGGTAAATCAAAAATCGTTTAAAACCAAAAACAAAAATCTGCTAACAAGCACATAGAAAAATTCGTAAGGTCAGCTAGTTCGTTACGTGGCTTATTTGGTATAGCGTCTGGCACATTTTGCTCGAAAACGCTGGTTCGAAATAATTTTTTTTAGTGTTCGATCTTCGTATTAATAATTATAAATACTAGCTATTACAAAGTACTGGAGTAATTTCACAAAAACAATTAAATATCATGGTGGTCAAATATCGTGACATTCAATAAAAAAAGTTTGAGCGTATATTAATTTAAGGTGGTGCTCACTTAGATTGGGATCCGTTGTATGAATGAGTCACTTTTACCTCGAAAGTTTTTTGTCCGAAGACATTTTATGCGCTTCTCAAAAACCAAGACTTGGTTCAACTATCTGTTAAAGTAATTAATAACGTCCTGTGTGAAAACACCGTACAAATAAAATGTAGCTTTCGTCTACATACATAGTCATAGATGACTTTTAAAGCCTAATTATAATAAATAGTCTTGCATGACTACAGATACATTAAATATGTTTGGCTTACCAATGTGCAGCAGTTAGAATCCATTTAGCGCTGATAATAGACCCACCACAAGTGTCTCCGAAGAGAACAGCATGTGGAAACCGTTCGTTCACGGGTTTCGTAACCTCTAAATTCTTCGTTTCTTCCACTTTTTCTGTAGAAGAAGCTACAACATCTGTTGTTGTCTCAGTTTCTTTGGCCACTGTCAAAGAATTTCTAATATCGTTGTTGGCATCGGGTTTTACATGCCCGTTCTTGCTGCTGGTAACTTCATTCGCTGTAAGCAGAATTATTGCGGTGATAATAATGAGGAAAGAACTAAATTTCCTTGCCTAGGAAACTCGACCACTAATTGCGCAATCGTTATCGCCATTATCAACCAGTAGTAATTTGCTTTACTGCCAAGGAAGTGTATAGTTTGTCGGCAAAGAGTCACTTATAGTTACCGAGAAGAAATTATTCCACGCTTGTATTCCTATTGTAAGAAATAAAATAATTCTCACATGGTTGTTTGGGAACGTCTGTTATATCGTTGCCGGGTCGCGCACGGGCACTGGCGACAAACGCGAGTGCCGTGAGCACTGCTAACCACTTGCGAGAGTCCATGGCACTGGTGCAACCTGAGTCCGCGCACAAGGCGCTTTATACATGGGTCATCATCACTTCTAACGAGGAAATAATTGCAGGGTAATGAGATCCATTGACATTATCTAAATATTTTAAAATAAAGTGTGTGTAAAATATAAATTCTATTTCTATAATTTTCTGTCGTGATTGTCGAATATTTGGTATCCGACCATGTGCGCTGCACTGCTGTTTGTTTGAAAAAGAGGCAAGTTTGGCCCCTACCAAACTTGCCTCTTTTTCAAACAAATATTAGTCTCCCCTCTTTACCACCTTCAATGTCGACACAGTTTTTCGCCGCCCCGTTGCAGGCCATGATCAAATCTTTTTGTCTTGTTTTAAATCCCGCTATCATATCTCAATTTTTTCCGTTTCCTTCCTCACTCCCTTAATCACCTTTGCCTACAATACGCCGTAATACTACTACAATAGCAAGTAAGCTAATTCCGCGGTAGTTTGTGCATACTTGCTGCTGCTCTTTTGTACGATGATAGCCTTGCATCAGTTTCCTGGCACTTGACGTTTATATAACAAAGTTTTAAAGGCGTACAGATGATTAGCTATCAAAGCCTTCATATATCTATAGAAATTCTATCAAATTCGACTTTATTTGTTTGCATACTTTTCTCGCTTCTGTAATCTCTTTATTGCTTATACTTACGTCTTCACTTCCATTAGTCTCCACGGAGCTCATTTTTGTCTCAAACTTTTAGAATACTCATATTCTTCTCATATCCTTTATATAGATATTTCACCCTGTGATTATTGTAATTTTGCTGAGTGTTCTTATGAACTTCCAAAATAACTTAACCTTCATTCGAAGGCCGTCAGATAACCTTCTGTTAAACTCTCTTCCCTCTGCTGTCCATTTTTCTGTTTTTTTTTAATCGAGACATTATTGGTGCGTGGCGAACCATATTAGTGCAGTATTAGACACATAGGCTAACTTAACAGCAGCATTAGCTTTTAGCAGCAGTAGAGCTCCTTGTGAAAGAGTCCATGAAAGCACTGCCACTTTACCTATTTCTGCCGCCAAGCAGTAATGTAAGCATTACTGTGTTCCGGTTTTGAAGGGTAAGGGTGCTGGTGAAATTAGAGGCACATGGGACTTGTCAACTTATGTCTCAGGGTGACGGGCGCAGTGGTAGTGTCCCTAAGATCTTTGCGATTTGAAGCTTTGAGTGGAACTGCAACTGTTACGGATAGGCGTGTCGCTTACCACCAGGCGCACCACTTGTTCGTCTCTTCTCTTGGTATTATAAAAAAACTTATCACTAAGAAAATACATCTACACTCGAAAAATAAATAAAATAAAAGTTTTACGATTCCGTTTGTACGGAGTGTGACATATACTTTGAATCGATTTCTTCGTTCAACTCTATACGTTGATGAAAGGACTAGAAATAAAACAAGATGCGAATTTAAATAAACTTTAATACTCTCTTCAACGTCTACAGTTCAAAAATTTCGATCAATGATCTTCAATTCTATTATTAAATCCGAGATAAGTGCAATAACAGAGTTGATTCCTTGAAATCTAAAATAATAAATACTGACATATTGCTTTTCAATATCTCTACTTTATAATTTGTATAATGTGAAATAATGCAGAAAATGGAATATAGCAGCGATTTAAAAATATTTGCTTGGTATTTTTGTTGACAATAAAAAAATTATATTAATATTGCTACGTGAAAACAGAGACTGGGTAGAAGCTTTTTCAATTAACATCACTTAATTTCTAAGTTTAAAAAACATGGTCTAAGATATAAGTAAAGATTTTATCGTATATTTTATTGGAACGTAATTAATGAACTAAAAATAGTAACTGAGGAAGTAACTAATTATAACAAGTACCGGTTAACATGTTTTACGTATGATAACAATGTTTTTATTATTTTAAATTGTAAATAATTGATATAGACAAGTTCAAGTGTAACGATATCTACAATTTATAATTTGACCACTAGATAAAATAACATTTTTACCTACTTCAAAGTCATTTCAAAATATACACAATTTGTCGTTTGGCTTCGGTTTTTCGCACAGAATATATTTTATGAGTGTTCTATTGTATATACGAGAATGAAAGACCGCTTCCAAAAATATAAAGTAAATGTGACGGTATTTATTGTTGCTGTTAGCCTGGTAGAAGCCGAACGCGACGAATCGGCCACGTGGCGGAGGCCGGGGGCACATGACCCTCGACACAACTAGTAAAAAATCTCAAGTACACTTCGTTTTCTCTAAAACTCTACCTTCGTAATAAATTAATAATTAAAATAATAGAATTTTGACAAAAGTAGATCCAATAAAGTAGTCAAAAAATTGCAATAAAAATGTTCAACGATTAGGTGATTTTTAATTTTACAATGTAAAATTTAATTAATTCAAACATTTTTTCAGCTACTTTTGTCAAATTTCTTAACAATTGTCTATTTATTGCTTGTAGTCTACCTAACTACGCAAACTACAGCTATGTCTAGTTGGCGGAAGGAATGATGAGCGAACGGAGTGGTGCTCAAAGAATGTTCAAGACTCTATCGCGACGTGAACGCAACGCGACGCCTTCCGAAGTAAAGTCGAGAAGCGCACAACACGGAGATATAAAAATATAACGATTGGTCACCGAAAATATTATAATACTTCTACAATTTATGTAAATAACAACGAAGACTTTTAAAGAATCCATAGGATTACAAGTTTAAGTCAGTAATAATAAAGTACGATAAAAAGTAGCATCTCAAGTTTATGTACAAATAGCCAAGTCCGTATTTTTTTGATGATAGTAAGTATATTGCTTGTAAAGTAATTGACAATCATGATGTTCAAGATGGTATCGTCATAGAAAATACGTATTTTTAAAGCATTCACGAAGATCGTTCAAGATTCAATTTTCAATAGATAGAACCAGTAAAGTGACACGAATACAAGGAAATAACATGATGCGGGATACCTAACGTACCGTTTGGTGTTATTAAATTTTGCGAGGAATAGATTAATGTTGATTTAAATTGTACCTTTATGCGAGTGTTCAACGAGATGACATAACTGCTAAGATTTCTTCTAGTGAAACTTGTGATATATAATGGCGAATCTATTAACGCATCATGAACTAGATTAAAACCGCGCTAGAGGGAAATCGCCTAATATCTATTTAGTAATGGCGTAGTCTACAAAAATCGTTAAAGTGATGGCTTCTTGAAAACAATATCATTAATTGTACTCATAAACTTACCGCTAATTTTACAGCTATATCAACGAAGTGACGGAACTACCTATCGTTATTCAACTAGTTATTGTAGTCGCCGATACTTGAGGCAACGTATTAATTCTATGGGTAGGCCGTGGTATTGTCAACTAGCAATTTACGTTTATCTTCCATTGTGTAGTCGAGTTGAATCACTTTTAAATCGTGGCTCATTTCTTACTTATACTATGTAAGTAACTTAGAATTCGAAGTAGGTATTTGTTGTTCTATTTACCTTACTTCATATACATATTCATTTACGATTTTAAACGAAGTAATTGAGCTCATACTGATTCAACGTTGGAATGTTTTAATCTTTAGCAGTATTATAATAAGGCTTGCAACATGCTATTGGGAACTTTACGGGGCGGTTTGAACTAAGTACATATTATGTGTAATCAGCGTTAGGGCTGTCTCTTAGAATCTCATCTTAGATTAGACGGTAAACTGCCAGACTGTAGATATGTTTATAATACGTATCCGAAACTGACATTTCGATTTCCTTATCCACGTACGTATAGCTCTATAAATGAAGGCAAGGACTGTGCGTTTCCAACTACGTCATTTGCCTTTACATTTGCATTGACGCGCATGAACGCTAATGCATCTAAGAAATATTCGGAATGTATGCTTATCACAGTAGCTCACATTGAATTTTAATCTGAACTTGGCCGATATTTGCAATATTCAAATAAAACTTTGATAATTTTAAATACAGATGATTTTTACGTTTGCAACTCTTGCGAGAATTTAATTCCATTGCAGAAGTATTTTACGACACTTTGGAAGCAATAACACGTATAATAACATCTTAGAAATTATACAGAGAAGTTCTTCGGTGTAGTTCATTATTTTGTTTTAATCTGCCTTGTATGTATGAAAAGCTTCAGTATGTCCTATCACAATTATTGCACAGCAACAAAACATCCAATCGATCACATCACTTGCATCAATCGACGTCCATTGAATTTCTTGTCAATTCCCTTTAATACTGAAAAAGCAATTGACTTATATTTGTGAGGACGATCGATGGTACAGTCGACCGAAGGGCTTAAAGCAAGTGTCGCAGCGCGGTGTTGAGAGCGCATGGGGCGACTGGGCGCGCAGGAGTTGAGATCAGCGGCGGCGGTGGCGGTCGTCAGAGCTGACGCAAGGGCGCGCGGCAGTCCACGCGCGCCATCCACGCGATGTCTCGCGTCGTCACCTGCAACCATCGGAAGGCCATGAATGAAGGTATTTATATATATCTAGCGTAAGGCGTAATTAAATAGAAGGCTCGGTCCACATGAAATTTAATTGTACAAATAAAGAAAGAGAAGTTAGAGGAATGGAAAAAATCAGTCTGTTACAAAATATAATGATATAAATACACGTACAATCATATAAAAACACTCCCTCCTTAAATTAAATACAGGTTTACAGGTTAGACGTGGTAAAAATCAACTTACCTCAAAAGGGCCTGTATTTACCACAAATATTATGCTTTACAAGCAGTTAGGTTACATTATTTTCATTGGTATAACTGGTCAGGATTTTATATAAAGTCGAGCACGTGTGCTAGCTTCGGAAATTTAGTAGACTGTGCAACGGAATAAGAAAAGTAAGTGACGAAGAAAAGGAATTAAAGAATGATTCGAAACTTCAAAGTAGGTGGCCAGGAACCAGAGAAATTGGTGAAAAAAAAGAGAAGAAAGAGGTCGCATCGTCACAAACAAACAGTTTCTGGATAAGATATGACCACATCAATGGAATTCGCATGAGAAAAGTCACTGATGTTGGAATACGTATAATGCGACACATCGGTAGACGAACAAAGGGACGAACAACAGTCAACACAGTCGCAGTCCCTATTTGATGAGCTGATCAGCAGTGCTCCCACAATGGTCTGTGCTGTACCACCCTCCTGTTCAGAACCAATCACCAGTGATCTGACTTGTGAAAGTAACTCATTTAATTCAACAGCTTTAGCTTTAAATTGTAGTAAAAAAAATTAAAAAAGTATGTCAAAATTAATAAATACATATCCAGTACAAATAAATTAATAAAGAAAAATGCAGCATTTTGTAAAAATGTATCATTAAGAAAAGAACGTCAGAGTTTGTTGAATGAATTGAGTGATTGTACACAAAATCTTGAGAAAAATAGGCTTAGCTATGAATGTGACACACAGCGCCTCCAGGCAGAATTACATAGTGTAACAAATTCATTAAAATTAATAACACAGAAATATGAAACTGCGCAACAGGAGATTAAGGAGCACACACATGCTATGGATAATTTATTAGATTTGTGTAGATATAATAATGACAGATTTGACTCTTTAACAAATAATCAAGTTTGCAATTGCAAAGAAATAAAACCACAATCCTCCCTGTCTGTGTGTGTCACTAATCCCTCCTCATTGTTGTTGCAGGAATCTAGTTTAGAATCAAAAAATACCTCTTTGTCAATAACTAGATCAAATGAAATTCAAAATAATATAGTTATGTATAGTGATGAAATGGGTAAAAATATAGGTTTGCAACTTAACCACCTAGGATTAAAATTAACAAATATTTGCATGCCAGGTGCAACATACTGTAAAATATTAGATAGTATTTTGTCAACTAAGTTTGACAAAGACACTACATTAATAATTTTAATTGGCAGAAGAGGAAAATGTAACAAAAAAGATTTAATACAATATTTTTCACAATTAAATAATTTAATTAATATAAAAGAAATTATTTTGTTAGCTTTTCCCTTCAGCAATTGCCTCACAACAAGTGAAAATAATTTGAGGCATAACTTAAATAGGACATTACACAGCTTGACATTTCATTATAGTAAATTTCATTTTATGGATACTAATAATTTTATTAGTAAATATTTTTATTTGACTAAAGATAGGTATTATCTTACTAGTTATTTTAGGAGACAGATAGCAGAGATGCTATCATATCATATTAATAATTCAGCCAAATCATTGGCTACCAGACCGGCTGCTTCTATTGAGCAGTCCGTTGACATAGGTCAGTTTACTGACAATAATAATTCTGTTGAAATTAATTCAATTTCTAATTATTTAAATTAATTAATAAGACAACGGAGAGATACTCTTGCAACACATTGACAGTAAGAAACCAACCTAAAACACACAGAAATAAAATAAATTTTATATTAAACCTGGTGCACCAAAATATTCAAGGCATGAAAGGCAAAGAGCTAGAAATAGAATTATTTATTAACTGTAACAATATTGATATTCTTTGTATTACTGAACACCACTTTCTATCGCAACATCAGTTCATGTTTAGCTTCAACAATCACCAGGTGGCTAGTTCGTTCAGCAGAGAAAAAGCTATTCATGGCGGCTCTTTAATTCTTATTAAAAATAATTTAAAATTTAAAGAACGTACAGATATTGTGAGCCTATCTATTGAGCGGACTATAGAGATATCCTGCATAGAGCTTGAACGGCTTGTTATATTAAGCGTGTACAGACCCCCTCATTCATCTTACGAACTATTTGAAAAAAGATTAGATGAAGTTTTAGCCAAATTAAATAATATAAATAAATATATTGCTGTTTGTGGTGACTTCAATGTTAACTTATTAGAAGATTCCAGTGCTAGCAGTAGGCTCATATCATTTTTCCAATGTTATAACCTTGTGAATCTTTTTTTGGTGCCTACTAGAATAACTTCTACTACTGCCACTTGTTTAGACAATATTTATACCAACGCCGTACCTAGTAATAAATCTATTATAAATAAATTAACTTCAGATCACTGCGGTCAATTGGCCACTTTTAATATAACTGTTGACAAAATGCCGAAAAAGGATATCACATGTGTTCCGATAAATAATGGTCGACTTAAAGCTTATAGAAATAACGTAATGCTTAAACTAACTGACATTCCGTACGTTAACGATCCCAATAAATTGTATAATTCAGTTTTCAACATAGTGAAAAGTGAACGTGATAATGTTTTTAAGTCCAAAATCATAACTATTAATAATTCATTGAAATTTAGTGAATGGGCGACTGTGGGAATTCACAAAAGTAGACAAAGGCTGTATGATCTTTACGATGAAAGAACTTATAACACTAGTAACAGTTTTAATGATTTTGTTAGGAAATATTCGAAAATGTTTAAACGTGTTTGTGTGGCAGCCAAAGCAATGTTTATTAATAATAAAATAAAAAGCAGCGCGAATGTAGTAAAAACGACTTGGAATATTATAAATAGCGAAACTGGAAGGGTCAAACCTCGTAACTTAGATTTTCAACTAAGATTTAATGACAAAATTGTAAACACAGACGCAGAAGTTGCTAAAATATTTGAAAATTTTTTTACCAACATTCCAATTTTGACTACTAATTCGTTAAATTCATCTCCCACGGCCGCTGAATCCTTACTAAAAGAAAATAATGCAGTTAGTAGCACTAATTTAAGGTTCCGTCATGTATTTCCAAACGATATTGTTAAAGCCTTTAAGTCTATAAATATAAAAAATACTGCTGATCTTGATGGTCTTTCAGTCAGAGTAATTAGTTCTATAGTTGATTGTATTGCGCCTTACTTAGCCTGTGTCTTTAATAAATGTGTTGATGATGGTGTCTTTCCTGACCTCATGAAGCAAAGTAAAGTTATTCCACTTTTCAAATCTGGTAGTATTTCTGACCCCACCAATTTCAGACCTATATCAATACTACCAACTCTCAGTAAAATATTTGAAAAAATTATTCTAAATCAGATGTGTGCACATTTTTATAGTAATAATTTAATGTCTCCTAAACAATTTGGTTTCACTCGGGGTCGCTCTACAACCGACGCTGGTGTAGAGTTGATTAATCATATATTTGATGCATGGGAAGTCTCACATGATGCTATTGGTGTATTCTGTGACCTTTCCAAGGCTTTTGATTGTGTGCACCATGATACACTGGTCAGGAAACTTCGCCATTATGGTGTGGCGGGACGTGATCTCGACCTTCTTAAATCGTATTTGCGTGGTAGGGTACAGAGGGTCGATGTTAACGGTACGAGATCGTCAGGGTCTGTAATTAGCATGGGTGTCCCTCAAGGTTCAATTCTAGGCCCATTTTTGTTTTTAGTTTATATTAATGATTTACCTAGCCTTATGGAGGGTATAAATCATGAGATAGTATTGTTTGCTGATGATACTTCCTTATTATTTAAAGTTAAAAGGCACCAATGTTCCTATGACGATGTGAACAATGCTATATCTAAAGTAGTTGATTGGTTTGCTGTTAATAACCTACTTCTTAATGAGAAAAAAACAAATTGTGTGAAATTTACATTACCCAATGTTAGAGAGACGGTTACAAACATTGTAGTTAGAAACGAAAAATTGAATCTTGTGGATACAGTTGTATTTCTAGGTATAACGTTAGATGCTAAATTGCAATGGGGTCCCCATATAAGTAAGTTGTCAAAACGGCTCAGCTCTGCAGTGTACGCGATTAAAAAAATAAGGAAACTTTCAGACGTCGAAACCGCTAGATTGGTTTACTTCAGCTACTTTCACAGTCTAATGACATACGGCATTTTGCTTTGGGGTAATGCCGCCGATATCAATAGAATCTTTGTCCTGCAGAAACGTGCAGTTAGGGCAATTTACAATCTGGGCCCCAAAGTATCTTTGAGAGATAAGTTTAAGGAAATTAACATTCTTACACTAGCCTCACAATACATTTATGAAAATATAATTTATGTTAAAAGGAATAGTAATTTCTTTATGAAAAATAGTGACAGACATAACATTAATACGAGGAATAAAAATAAACTAGCTTTTCTTGATAGTCGTCTTCACAAAGTCAAACAATCATTTAAGGGGCAATGTATACGCTTCTATAACAAGATTCCGGTTGATATACAAAATTTGCCTTTCACGAGGTTTAAAACTATAGTGAAACAAAAACTTTATACTAAAGGTTATTATACAACTTCTGCGTACTTGGATGACAAAAATCCGTGGTAGTAACCCGTTTAGCTCATGGAGGTAGTCTCAATCTGATGTTTCAAATAAAAAAATATTGTATATAATAATGTTATTTACAAAGAGCAACCCCTAGAGTTTCTTGCTCATTCTTCTCAGGGGAATCTGCCTTACGAATGAGCGGTAGAGTTTAACCATTGTGACGATTTCAAGTGTAATAATGCTTACCTATGAAATAAAGATTATTTTGATTTTGATTTTGATTTTGGATGGCGACGCTACGATAAACTTGATAGAATGCGAAATACAGGAGAAATAATAAATCAAGATGATTAAGTATTGAGGATTACCTGGTGCATAGAATAGACGGCGAGCACAACGAGCACGTGCATAATGTTGTGAGAGTTGAGGCAGCGGTCCACCGTGCCAGGGAACCATTTCTCCGGGATATGCATGGCGCCGATTACGCCGCCGCCCAGTGACACTGCGTCCTGAAAAAAGTTATCGTTACATTATAGAAAGGTTCATGAACTTACTAATAGAAATAACGATAACCACCTAAGAAATTATGACTACATTCCAAAAGCATGCTCAAATAATTTTTACGATTTTTTCATCAGTTATACGAAAGACTGCGCCTCGAGCCTTTCTACAGGGGAATCTCATTAATAAATATTAAAATGGACTTTCCCAGTTGTTACTAACACTAAGTTATTTTGATACTAACACTATGGATTCGGAGTCTTACTCTCAAGTGATTACTAGGTCGGTGATGTGATGACTCAAAAATGTTTAGGCGTGTTGTTTACATTAATTTATATTGGAATTACAGGGATAAAGTTGATGTTTGCAAGGTGTTTTGATAGTGTATTAATGTCAGCTCGATAGGTGCTTGTATAGTGTGGTACAGCTTTAAACATGAAGCCGTAGTGTAAATCGCCATAATATGCTTTGCATTGATCCTGTTACGTACACACGCAAGTGAGCTATTGTTAGCCCTGTCCTCTGGTTACAGTTTTGTTTTCAGCTAAATTCGGTTCAGTAATTTTAATACAAAGATTTACTATTTATGTTACAATGCGTATCATCGCTTTTAAGTAATAACATGACACACAGTGTATCGTCCCCATTATCGACGGAATTAACTTAAAATTTTGACGGAACAAGACAAACATACTTTGATGTGAAATTTTAGGATGTGTGTGTAAATTTGTATGGCCAACATTTATTTCTCTCGTGAGTTTGGGTGTAATTTGTGGTTGTATATGTGTGTATCTATGGCATCCGCGACACAGGGTTTCCCTAGGGAGGGGCTATGTTGAATATGTGCGTTAAGAAAAAAAATGTGTAAAATTTCGTCCAAATCTTAAAAAGTCGTTCTAGTATGACATAGAGTAGGCTATATTCAGTGTTTTTGTCAACGGCACTAGTATCCACAACTAACTTTTCTACTTTAATTTGGGTATAACCACAGCACTAATAAATCACAACCGTCAAGTCGTAAACGTGTGACCCATAAAGTTGTCCAAATATTAAATTCCCTTATTATTCCGGCCGTACCCTTAAAACTATTGTTAGAGGTCCGCTAGACGGTTTGTACAATCTAACTAAAGATATTTGGTAGAGTTATTACGGGAAAGCCGCGATGGCCGGGCGGGCGAATCAATTTATTATTTGTGCAAGCCTGGTTTGTGTGCCTTGTTTGGCGCCGTGCCAGTTTCTTTGTAGACATAAAAACTGAAATAGTAACTCAACGTTAAGTTTTAATTCATAGAATATAAAGTATAAAAGTGATTGTGTGTTACTATACTAACCCACTATTTACGTACAGATTTGTCATGTATGTTTGTGCCAAAAAATAACTTTAAACTTCGTATATTATTGCGATTCAGGCGAGTCAGTTTTTACTTTGAAAAATATTTTTCCTAAAATAACAAAAAAAAGATCTCACCGTTTCGGTGGTTTAATTTTGTAATATCAGTCTATGATATAGAATTTTACAAATCATATTTCATCGTGTTTTAAACCAAAACCTCCTCCACCGCTTTTTCCCTTTGTCTTTCCAATTTTATCTTTCAAACTGCCTCCGTGGCCGAACGGTTACCATGCCTGCCTGACATGCAGAGGTCCCAGGTTCGATTCCCGGGCCGGGAGAAATATTTGTATGGCCTACATTTATTTCTTTCGTGAGTTTGGGTGTAGTTTGTGTTTGTCTATGTGTGTGTCCATGGAACCCGCGACACAGGGTTTCCCTAGTGCGGGTGCTATGTTGGCAATCAGACATATTTTTTTATTACTAAGCACACGGTTTCTCTAAGTATTTTTTCTACTCGGCAAAGCCTCGTGGCCTAAACACGGTACTCGACTTTAAGACCCTCATTATGTAGCGATTGCCTAAAATACCATTATAGACGAGTAGAGGAACTCTTAGTGCAAAGCTCTAAATACGGCCAATTGTTCAACAACGCTACAACCGAAGTTGACTTCACATCATCAGCTTATATGCATCCACTGCTGGACATAAGCCTCACGTTGAGCAGGCCAATTGTCCCGGTCTTGTGTCGCCCGCATCCAGCCGCTGCCCGCTACCTTTCTCAGGTCGTCCGTCCATCTTGCCGCAGAGCGTCCACACTACGTTTTCCTTGACATGGTCGCCATTCCAGAACAAGTCTGCTCCATCGGCGATCAACCCTCCTCATAGTTGACTTATTAATATAGAAAAAAAACCTTGATGCCGAATTCATCGTAGACTTCCACATACATAACTAAGGAAAACGTGTAATGATTTATCATTACTAATTTTAAAATTGGTAACCAAAATTAAATTATCTTTTACTATTAATATTAGTATATTTTTACTTTTACAGTTATATTTAAGTACCTATTTTTTATTAAATAGGCTATTTACGACAATGAATATTAAATAAAGAATAATATTGATATTTTATGGACTGTAATTTTGGAATGTCAAATTTTGATAAAGCACTTGATAATTTTTTATGTTAAGAGGCGTATGACGACGGCGAGACAGTGTATAGGTATTACGTTATTAATATTAGGCCTCACACTCACAATATTATATGTCGTATTATGCTAAACTTTTATAAACAACAGCCACGACTTTGCCAAAAGAAAGTTACATTTCAATCAAATCTCTTTGAGAAATATACGAGTAATATTAGATTGTCTTAGACAAAATATATTTAATTTTTACTAAATGCTCCACACCTTGGTTAATTTAAAAAAGAAACTTTGTTTTTCTCCTCCTACATTTCTTCGGTGTTCCAAATTTAAATAAAATGAATAATTAGAAAGTTTATCGCGTACCAAAAAGATGATGTACGTTTCACTGAAGTTATAACGTCACATTTTCCTTATTTTATCTAGTAGACAAAGATTGATAAACTTTTAACTTCATCCGAGTACTTAGTACGTCATACATACAAGTGCTTCTAAGCGGATGATTAGTTCTTTTTTTAATAAAACTGGACACGTGGTTACTGTTGCTTTGGAGAAACGTTGTACCGTGAATAGTGATTGGTACACGACCATTTTTTGCCGGAAGTTATTGACAAACTCCGTAAAAATAACCGTAAACACCGTATCTCTTGCACCACGATAATGCCTGTTCTCACACGGCCAGACAGACAAATGAATTTTTGAAGGTGAACAACGTTGACCTTATGAGCCATCTCGCGTACAGTCGCGACCTGGCACCTTGTGACTTTTATTTATTTCCAAAAATTAAGAACCAGTTACGCGGTCAACGATTTTCATCACCTGAAGAGGCTGTCCAAGAGTATGAAAATTATGTTTCAGAGATTGTCACGGAGGAGTGGCATAAATGTTTTCAAAATTGGTTCATTCGTCTGAAATAGTGCACTAACGCTAACGGAGAATATTTTGAGAAACAATAAATTCATTTCTGACCATTTATAGTATTTTTTTCTTATTCATTCCGGAAACTTGTAGTGCGCCTCACGTATATAACATAAATACAAAAACAAATTTTTAAAAAGGCCTATAGGTAAGAGTCTAGAATATTATCTCTTACAGCAATATAATCTAATACTAAAATGTTAACAATAAATAAAGTTCAACAAATAAATAGGTGAATAACATTTGCCTTCCTTGTACTTATTTTCTTAAAGAATTGGCATACTTGGTAGCTCTTTGAATGAAAGTGAACATGTTTGAATAACGCACACACTCAACATAGCCCCGCACTAGGGAAACCCTGTGTCGCGGTTGCCATGTACACACACATAAACAACCACAAATTATACCCAAACTCACGAGAGAAATAATTGTAGGCGATACAACTATTTTTCCCGGCTCGGGAATCGAACCTGGGACCTCTGCGTGGCAGTCCGGCATGGTAACAGTTCGGCCACGGAGGCAGTATCTTCTAATTTAGTCAACTGACGACAAGACTACATACTATGTTTACGTCCTCAGTTTTAAAAATACTTCACTACAGTCGATACATTCTTTCGATATTTGGTAGCTTTATTTTCCCTTTGAAATTTTTGCGTATCTTTATTATTTCGACATTTTTGTATGAACGCGTTTTCCACGAACTTATCATTCTCACTGTCTACGTTGTTGTTCGAAACTTTCCTCTTAGCAGGTTATTCTTTAACTTCATTTGTTCTTTTGTACTCCTTCGTTTTCATACTTTACAAAAAATTGGATCAGTTCATATGAAATTATATATTTATAATTTTTGAAATTATATATATATATATATATTGCATTAACGCTAACGGAGAATATTTTGAGAAACAATAAATTCATTTCTGACCATTTATAATATTTTTTTCCGGAAACTTATAGTACGCCCCACGTACAAGGTGGTATGTACACTTTTGTTATTTTAATTATGCAAATATTTGTTTGATGCTCATGTAAAGTAACTTTGTATTATTTTTATGGATTTTTCTTACGGATTTGTGAACATAGATAATATTATGTATCGACTTATAAATCTCTTTCTTTTCATCGAAAGTTAGAATTAAAAACTATATTTATATTCAATATATCTTTCTTTACCGGGCCTGTAGCAGTCGGTACTCTTATAGATTCAACGGTATTAATATATTGAATCAATTTCCTTTTCATCTGCCTCCCGCTCCCGATAAGCGTGAGGCGTAAGTTTATTAGTGAAAATGTATACAGCTTATATATGAACCCTTTAGTGTCCCACGCGCCGGGAAGCCAGAGAAATGAGTGGATTATGTGAGCAGGATTATATAGAGACAGGTCCATTTACATAACGCGAAGAATGCTCAATCAAAGTACACTCACACATTGCCTGTCCGGTAGAGGTAGCAATAGGTACTAAATGATTTTTTCACCCCACTAGATCGGAAAGATGATCTTTCTCATTAGAAATCTGCGCGCAAAAGCGTTTTCACCATGCTCGCGTGGAAAAGGTTTTTGAAATTCGAACATGGCGATGGACTGTGGTGCACCTAACTTTCTTTCGATGAAAAAAAAAACATAATGACACGTTCAACTACGCGATTTGTCGTACATTATTTATGCAATATAAATCCGTTGGTATATTTTGTTTTTATTATTGTTGACATTAAATTGACAACGATAAGTAATTTTGTTTATTAAAACTGATTTGTTACAGTTCAACTGTTTTTCTTTCATCTACTGAAAAATTGTGTGTTTCGCTCAGTAGCAAAGTTGTTTTGCGTCTCGTGTCTTGAAACTCTCGTTACGCTCAGAATTCTATTTTTGAACTACTTGCTTCGCTCGTGGTTCATTTTTACTTCGCTTCGTCAGGTTTCAAATCAAGCACTTGCGTCAAACACTAACTTGGCAGCCTTGCATAACAAATAACTATTTTTATAAATGAGAAAACATCTGCATACTCTTCCTGTTATCTATTTTATTTATTTTGAAACATGGTATCTTAAACAATAGTGGCTGGAGCCTCCTTATAAGCCTAGCCTGTGTTAGCCGGCGCCGCTCTTTCTTAGCTACACGCTTAGTACACGTTTGAAAATATATATAACTAACTAACCAACTTAACCATACACAAAATATTACAACGTCCTTACAATTTACTATGCATCCTTACAATCTCTTATTTTGTGCGTTTGTGGTTTTCCCGCGAGTCATTTAGGTATAATCTTTTTATATTCATAACACAACTTGTAGTACTTTTTCAAATCCTTATATAAGACGTAGTCGTTGTAAAGCATAGGTTCCCAAACTTTTTGGCTCACCGCCCACTTATGCAACATAAAAAAATTTCAACGCACACCACCACAAATTAACGTATTTTTTTACAAACACAAAAAATCACAAGCAAAAATAAAATTATATGTATAAATGTAGTGTGGTTTATATAGATAACTCAGGTTTTTTTTCAAATACGGTAGCACCCCATGGGTGTCAACGACCTCCAATTGCTTCCAAGGTGATTACCACCTTCCTGGGACAATTCAGCGCCCACTCGGGGGCGGTAGGGACCACTTTGGGAAACTATGTTGTAAAGGTTTGCCGCACGTTTGTCATATTGCCTATCTGTAAATACATTGTTGGTACTTATAAATTTATAATTATAAATATATACTTAGCACTCGTATTAAAAGTTCTTGCGTTCTTTTCTTAGCGATACTATGGTCATATGCTAAAGTTTTTTTTAATACTGTGCTAGTAATGTGCAATTTTCTTACCGATGGGAAAGGTCGATGAAAATACAATTGTGCGTTGGAGAGACCGTGTGGTTCTACGACGCTGCAGTACTAAAATCGTTAGGGACACCGTGTGTCTCCAGGATACGCGATAGGTTAGCTATGACCACCATCTCCATCACCATTTAAGAGTTCGTTCACGGAAGTACCTACTGCCACCTTACCTATTTCTGCCGCCAAGCCGTAATGTGAGTGTTACTGCGTTCCGGTTTAGAAGGGTAAGGGTGTTAGTGAAACCACAGGCACATGGGATTTGTCAACTTATGTCTCAGGGTGATGGGAGCAGTGCCAATGTTCATCTGTGCTTTGTGATTTAAAGCTCTGAGTGGCACTCGCAATTGCTATGGATAGGCGTATCGCTTATGGTCAGACGCATGACTTCTTCGTCCCGTCAAGAATCACAAATCTATCACACATTTCCGTGCCCAAGCAAAAGTGCCCGTTCATTGAAAATCGAGTGACGCACTTACACATATGGTTTGGCTAAATATCCATTGATATAAAATTTAGAATAAAATTGTCCTTGTCAAGTCAATTAAATTATACCTGTTTTCCGGTTGTGGCGATAAACTAAAAATAAATAGTGACTTAATCAGCAATGTTCTGCTAATACACATGATGGTACTTATCTCCTCATACAGGTTGGTAGTGCACAGTCCATGATATACTGATTAAGTTGCGTGCATAGTGTAAGTTTTATTTCTTGTATACTAGTTGTACTGCTTATTGGTTTATACACTCTTTTGTGTCGAATATTCTATGAACGGGGCCAATGCGCAGTGACTTCACAGCACTCGTCAGCTATTAATGACTAGCAATACATTGTTCGTCAGGCTAGTGGTGCTGGCTTGCGCTTAACCATTAATACGTAATGTATGTATATGTGTCTGTTTTTTATAAAATACTTTTGGAGTGTTGTCCGTGATATGTGTCACAGAAATGTTATGTGTTAATATGTTTTCAATTTTTTATATTGTGTAGATGCCGACTGCACAATGTGCGAAAAATCTGTATAGGTTTATACAGATATTGTTTTTATATTGCTTATTATGTATATTGCATATTGTTTTGTCCTCACTATAAGTTTCCGGAATTAATAAGAAAAAAATACTATAAATGGTCAGAAATGAATTTACTGTTACTCAAAATATTCTCTGTTAGCGTTAATGCACTTTTTCATACGAATGAACGAATTTTGAAAACATGTATGCCACTCCTCCGTGACAATCTCTGAAACATATTTTTCATACTCTTCGACAGCCTCTTCAGGTGATGAAAATCGTTGACCGCGTAACTGGTTCTTAATTTTTGGAAATAAATAAAAGTCACAAGGTACCAGGTCGGGGCTGTACGCGGGATCGCTTATAAGGTCAACGTTGTTTACCTTCAAAAATTCATTTGTCTGTCTGGCCGTGTGAGAACTGGCATTACTATCGTGGTGCAATATAATACGGCGTTTACGGCTATTTTTAAGGAATTTGTCAATAACTTCCGGCAAACAAATGATCGTGTACCAATCACTATTCACGGTACAACGATTCTCCAAAGCAACAGTAGCCACGTGACCAGTTTCATTAAAAAAAGTAGCAATCATCCGCTTAGAGGCACTTTGCACGCGTGCCACTTTGGTTGGTTTCGGCTTATATCGAAAAACCCATATGCTCGATTGCTGCTTTGTTTTGGGATCGTAACTATAAATCCATGTTTCATCACCAGTTACTATGTACCACACCAAATTTGACGCCCCTCTGTTGAATTTGGTAAGCATGGCATTGCACCAAGTGACGCGATCTGTTTTTTGAGCCTCAGTAAAATTCTGTGGGATCCACCGAGAGCACAGCTTTTTCACACCCAAATGTTTGTGTAGTATTGATTGTATTTGACTCATGCCTATGCACGAGAAGATGAGAGATTCTTTAATCTCATCTAACATCGGGCATCTTTATGCCCGAATCTCATGGTATGTCACATGTCTGTCTGTTTCGATCATACGGCGCACAGCATCGATGTTTCTGTTGTTCATAGCAGTGGACGGGCAACCATCACGAAATTCATCACTGAGATTCACTCGACCGCATTTGAATTCTGCAAACCAGCTATAAATAGTTGTCTTGCATGGTGCTTCATAGCCAAAAGCAGTTTGAAGTCGAGCGAAGCTCCGCTGAGCTGTTAAATTACACTTTAAGTCGTAGAAAATAATACTATGAAAATTTTTACGAGTTAAATCCATGGTGATGTAGACAATCAACTTCTAAAATGACGCCACAATGTAAAAAATAAGGGACAGTCAGATGAAACAAACTATATTATACAGCCAAAGAGATACATTTTCAAATGTTGTAATTACTTTTTAAATGTTGTTTATGTAAGTGGCCAGTTCCGGAAACTTACAGTGCGCCCTATGTATTTATTACTTGAAAACTGAAAAGTGTAATAATAAATAAATTGAAAATTGAAATCCAACTGAATATTACATTTTCGGTTTCGTAGGCCAATTCCTAGTTTATTTATTTTACAGTATTCGGTATTGTCGATTTGTAGCTATCATTGTGCAAAGTGGATGACGTTAACACACCAATGTGACATCTTATGCCTTGTGACTTTACAAGGAACATTCTCAAAATATTAAACACACCCAACATCATATTTGTTGAAGTTGATCAAGGCTTATAAAATAACGGGAATAAGTGGCTCGCAGAGCCCCATAACGCGTAGGTACTGCACTAGCGTTCACATAACTTGTCCAATATATGGCGACCCGTTGGCGAAATGAAAGTGGCAATAAATAGAGTTGTCACTGAAACATTAGTTGGCTGCTCGCCAGTCGACAACGGCTCGAGCCACTCTTCCATGGGACCCAGAACCTGCGCTCCGTCTCACCTAATTACGTCATGTAATAACATGTCTTGTTCAGAACACTCATTTTTACGCTACATTTATGAAATCAAGAGATTTCACGTCGCTATTGATGGTGATATATGGTGATATATCTTGTGGCTATTGTTGGTATAATTTTATCAAAGATTACCACACCAAACACAAAAACTGATTTCTAATGAAATAAGGTGTATAATAATAGTCACGAAGTTAGGCTTTTATATATACAATGAAAAAAATAAAATGGTGCGTTAGGATAATAAAAACAACGCATTTAAATTTATTTGGTTTTCAACAAACACAATCGCCACACATTAGTCAACTTACATTCATAATAACGGTTTAGCGGTGACGGCCGATAGTGGTAGGTACTAAATGTTTATTTAGGTAATTGTTTTAATTATTTGAAACGTTTTGAATTTTTATATTATAACAGGGGAAATGTTCTGGGCCTTGCCAACCTAGCAAGTAGACTTACTATAGTTCTTGCGACTTTGTTCATTACCTTTAAAGATGTAAGATTACCCTGCTCAAATCGCACTTTTGGTATAATAAGGCCGCATTTACAAAATCACAAGTTGCCATAAGTCAGGTTTAACGATTCTACGAACGAAATTAGTCGTTAAATTTTTAAGTTTGAATAAGGAGAGTTATAAAATTTCACATATTTCATGTACTTTGTATTAAATTGATAAAATTTTAACGTATTTATTTAATCACATGTGAGGCTTTATTTACACCAAGACTCCGGCCTTGTAGAATGTAGGATATATTATACGAGTAGATATGTCAACATCTTGTAAATCATAAATAATGGAAAATCAATAGCAGAAACTTATTGCAATCCTTTTGGCCTCTGACATCCGAATGATATTATGTCTTCTAGGGTGCTACATTGTAACAATTAAGAAGTGCATAGTGATGAAAGAGACTCAGTCTTTTAAGGCGTTTTACAAAGATTCGACTCCATTTTACAGGACTCGACTCTAAAATTAAGGCTGGGGGTTCGAGTTTTTATTAATAAGACTCAATCGTTATACTAAAAGACTCGAAAGACTTAAACGCCTTGAAAGACTTAAACGATTCGAGTTGTTTGCAAAGGACTTATATCTATTTTATGTCTTATTAAACCCGAAGTTTATAAATAAATATGACGTAAGTAGTATGTAGTAAATAATCACGTTTATTTATTTATAATAAAAATCGTATAATAAATACCTTGTGGGTAGAAATAAAATCACGCCCTACGGCTCATGACTCGCGAGCCCCGAGGCTACGAGGCGCCAGCCGTTTTAGTCTTTTTAGTTGTTTTAGTCCAATAAGTCTTTTAAGCTTCCTAGGGTTAAAAGACTTCGACTCGAATTAGACTTTAGTTTTAGTCTTATGACTCAAGACTTGAGGGTTAAAAGGCTAGACTTGTCGTGAGGCGTTAAAAATTAGTCGAGGTTTTTTTAAAAGGCCTTAAAAGACCGAGTCTCTTTCATCACAAGATGTGCATACATAAAACAGATGAAAATTAATGTAGATTCAAAAATAATTTTACGTACATTGCATATCGAATAACATGCGCGGAACAAAACAATAAAAGAACTATGGACTTCGAGATATTAGGGAATAATTTATGGGGAACGGACTTCGAGTTCTTAGGAAATAATATTAATATTATTAGAGAAAATTTTGGTCCGTAGCGTAGGTCATTGGGTAGTGAAATCGGGTTTAATATTTGGTCCACACCTCTGGTATCCACAATAGCCGATGCATACGTTGTATTTTATACGCGCCGTAAACGCGCGTCAACTGCGCGTATACGCGCCGCAGACGCGCTGTAGTGAGTCGATTCAAACGCGCGCAAACATTGCGTTGCAAACAAGAAGCTTATATACTCCACTGGAGTTTACACTTAGAATTTCATGTAGTTGTTTTATTTCAAAAAACTAAGTGAAATTAACATAGGAAACTAAAATTAAAACTGTCTTGTATCAAAATGCGCGATACATATGTGTGTTTACGGCGCGTATACGCACGTCGTCGGCGCGCATTAATTACGCCGTCTGCATAGGCTCTAAAGAATTCCTCCTTCCAACGAAATCTAAATAAGCGTATTGAGTTCTTAAATTTTCGTGATTGCTATACATTGGAAATGAAACTGTTTTTCTGGATTTAAAATGGCGTATATATATATGTGTACAATGGAATTTATAAAGAACCCAAAACATCGTCGGTTAGTAGAACTTTCGACTAATTAAAATTGTGACGGTGACTGCAAATCTTATTAGTAACTACAATTGTAGTTGAAGGCTGTACTTGTTTAGTCATAGCGCAATTTTGCAGTCATTTTGGCTTATTTATAATATTTATTTGGCTTATTTATTAGCTCGACAGTGAAAAGCACGAGGTTCATGTGGTCGCAAGCGCAGGTGCCATTAATGGCCCTGTAATTGCAGTAACATGTGCTGCATTCTCTCTTGCTAATTATTTATTTAACTCGCTCGCCACTAATTGGCGTGAACTGTGTAGTTTAATGTCGATGGTATTGATTTATGAGATGACGTATTACAGTTCCAAGGTGATATTAGCTTTAATGTATTTTTTAAATGTAGGTAACTAAGTGCACTATGTTCTAATCTTCGTGCTCTAATTTAATTTTTTAACTATGAATGCGGGCTATTTAACTTTTATTAGCAGTTAAAAAAATCTAGGCTTCATCTGACCATTTCCTAATTTGCATCATTCATTATTCTGTGATGTATAGCGTCGATTGACCAGTTACGTATATATCTATGTCCGTTGTTGTAGGTTCTCTATTCTTAACGTTTCTAGTGACCCGTAAATCAGTGTCAACATGAAATAGTATCCCAAACTTTTTCAAACAGATCTTGTGGTATGCTCTAACGACAATCCATGTCTTATTTATTTGTTACAGTAACATTTTGCTACACTTTTGTACTATTTGAGCTGTTATCCAAGAATAGCGTTATGACAGTTAATGGCACATTACGTAGTTTTATTAAACTGAACGTTAAATATATGCGCAGGACTGAATAACAGTTTTAAGGTTGGTTAGTAAGGTCAAACCTGCAGAAAGACATGTAGAATGGCGTGCGGGTCTCCGCCACCGAGGTGAGCTGCGCGCGCGCCGGCCAGTAGCACGCGCATACAGAACGGCGCTGCGAAGCACAACCGCCGCTCCCACGGTGACCACGCGTGCATCGCCTGTGATGTGCACATACGTCATTAAAATTAAAGTATATATGCGAAGACGGTTGCGCGAAAGCTTGAATGCGCGATAGTTCATTTGCGCGAAAGCTTAAATGCGTGATAGTTCATTTGCGCGAATGGTCAGTTGCGCGAAAGCTTGAATGCGCGCTAGTTCATTTGCGGGAATGACGTTAGCACGAAGACAGATTTGACTCCCTTGGCTGCAGGTTGTTGCAATTCTATGCAATATCTGTCTTCGTGCTATCGTCATTCGCGCAAATGAACTAGCGCGCATTCAAACTTTCGCGCAACTGACCATTCGCGCAAATGAACTATCGCGCATTTAAGCTTTCGCGCAACTGTCCATTCGCGCAAATGAACTATCGCGCATTTAATCTTTCGCGCAATCGTCTTCGGACTATCGTCATTCGCGTAATCGGCATTCGCACTCACGTAGTACACTCCCTAACCTAAGATAAAAATTAAAATCTATTTAAGGAAATGTGTAGGGGTTTACGACATGTTTTTTTTATATAAAAAAAACCGCAGCGACCATTTTTTGTTTCATTGTATACGTTGCAGTTTGTAGCGATTTCGTGCTTTCTTAATTAATTAAACATTAGTCATGAATAAGTAACCACCTTTTCTTTAGTTTTTTAAATAGCTGCAAATGAACAATTTCTGCCGGCGAGTGAGACGAGAGTTGAAATTTGTATGGCAAAATTTCAATTTTCTCCTAACGCATCTTCGATGGAAATGGCCTGGATTGACGAGGATACGCGAGTATTTAAATTTTTTGTTGACGTAATATTGAACCTTATTGCTGCCTACATAGAGTTACTTTAACTCTGCGACGGAAACACGATACTCGCGATGGCTTGCGCGAGCTCGTGTGACCTATTAGTCGCAATTTTTGGTGAAAATAAGCCGGCGACATTTCAATTCTAGTATCGCTTTGTCTCGTCTCAAGTCACTAATGAAAAACCATGGAGCCAAAAAAATATTCATCTCATATTTCTAGGGCTAATCATCTCTTCAATGGTTACTGCCACTCTCTAGTGAATTACAAGTTAGCAATGAAAACTGAAATAAAAAAATTAAAAATACAATATTGTTTTAGTTTCATTTAAACGATTATATAAGAGACTTCTCGGGGCTATCACAATTGAAGCGCGCATAGCGGGCAAAGATTTATGGCTCCACGGCAGCCTGCGCAGGCCCGCGAAATGGGATGAAAAATTCTTTCCCTCCTAAGCTACTCAATCATTTTTAAGCGAATCTTATTTCATCAGGGATTTCCGTAATTTTTATTACTTGTAAAAATAAGCGTGTATTTAAGAATTTGTAAATAAATTGAGTAACCTACCAGTGCATTAACATAAAACACGTAAAAATATCAGTATAACCATAACACGACGATATCTATGTACTAGTGTAATAAAATTGCGTGGCGTTATAATTTTTCAAGCTTACGCGGCCAATGAGTTATAAAATTCCTGACGCTACCACTAGCTTTGCTGAAAAGTGGTTGACATTTCCACAAATTTATTCTAGCCAAAGTTTTTATTTGCAGTTTATATAATCGGAATACAACGAACGGAGCGAGTGAAGCTTACTTGGCATCCACTCAATTTGAACAATTTCCGAACGGAATAATTCGACGGACTCGTGTTCTCAAACGATATGCACGACATTTGAAACTAGCATAAAAATACAATACCTATATCAATAATATAAATGAAGACTTTGACCTATATACTCGTAAATACAAAGTCTGCAGGTAGTGACGAAGTCCAAATTTTGAATTTCGATCTGTCACCTGAGATCAAAGACCATCATGACCACCACGGTCAGTGGAACCTCCTAACAGGATCCCACGAACCGACGCGGCGTCGGTGGGAGTGGGTGCTTATAAAGGTCTTTAGTGGGCAGACCTCTGAGTACCCATCAGGCGAGCTTCTATCGCATGGTGGGTCCACCGAGGAGAGTCTCACATTACCCTGCCATGTCATTTCCCGTGTCGGGATATGCGTATGCATTTTCCTCTGTATAAATCAAAGGTCGCCATGTTGTCTATAGAAAAAATATTCAATGTATAATTTTGCGCGCACAAATGCGCAGAACCGTGAAAAAAGGAAGACATCTGCGGTTTAGCAGAAAATCTATATTCCGCCTAGTCACTTTCGACAAATGTAATTATTTCAATCATGAAATTATACAGTTATTTATATATTATTTATGTTAGTGTAATACGCTCCGTATTACACTAACATAAATATTATATGTGATTATGTGTAGGATCTCTCACATCTCTTATTCATGTTGGACTGTTTGATCTTATTTATGCATATTACATTAAAGAGTGTTTCGTAATTCTTTGATCCAGTTTTTCATCACATCTTGTTGTAATGAAAGGGATTGTGTGTATTTTTATTTATTTGTGGTGGAAAATGTAAGGGATCTAAATCATACTAAAAAAAATCATTCTAAATCATACAGTCAAATTTGGCAAAATTCTTTCACAAAAAGAAACAAATACAGAAAATGCAATTAAGAATGCAAATGACTTTTAAACTGTTAAGAGTCGATACTACGTTTGGTTGATTCCGCAAGTGCGTAACCGTAAGTGTTGTATCAGTCACTTTGGAAATAATATATATCTAGTAAAATTGTAGTAAAACTATTAAGTAATTTGTGGTTGCGCATGTAGTTGACACCGAGATCGTGCTGTCCTTTGTTATATTAGAATGCGGGTAAAACTTGATTATTTTGTAGGTGAACTATCGACCTTGTATGCTTTCTACGAAAAAGTGTAATATTTTGCTCTGTGTTCTCATGTAAGTGAGTTACTTGTTATTCTTAGTGAGAATATATGTATTAGGTTGATGTCAGAGCAGTGCGGATTTATCTGCGGACCGTCCGCGCGGAGCAACGGAGCGGAGTAACATGTGTGGCGTTAGAATATCGTTTTACAGTGACGAGGTTTGTTCCGTACGTAACCGGGTCCGCCTGAACTCGGCACAAGCCACTCTTGCGTTCAATCAATGTGGGCGACTGTCTTCCTTGAATAAATTAAATTAAAAAAAAAAAACTCGATTCAGAGCTCTGCTTCCTTACGGACTGTCCCGTACGGAATGTACGCAAAGTTGTGAAACCAGCCTTAAACCGTATAAAATGTTTTTGTTACATTGTCATAACTTATAATTCTTATCACATTTTGGAAGGAAACTTTTCTATTTTTGGTATAATTTTATGCGATATAAACATATCTGAAGCGAAAATATAACGTGTATAAGACTCGTACCTTGTATAAGCCCAGCAGACTTCCGATGCAGTACACTGTTAAAGTCGCGTACCGAAGTAACGCCGGAGCGCAATACACGGTTGCCGTCACCATTGGGATCGCACCTGCAACAAAGAAGTTACCTTCAGAAAGCAACAACACGAATCTTTAAAACCTCTTTCGGTCGATTATTCTCAGTGCTATAAATTCAACAATTTGTATCAATACGCTTGACGAAGAGAAGCGAAATGAAGGATATTTTATTTATATAGGCAACACACAACATTTTAATTACATATTTACGTTATTTAACAACATATTATTATGTACGTAAAATAGTAAAAATAATTTGTTATAAAAGTACGCTTTATTGTAAACATCATTCGTTTCTTTAAATAAATAATGGCGCGACTGATGAGCCTATTGTAGCTGTTTTGCATTCGATTCTTTGTTACAATGCAAGTCAGTCGCTCATATAGCGCGATCGGCGAAACGTATGTATATAGCTCCTCTGTCGCCCTCTTTTCTAATAGTGAACTTTATGCTTTACGAATTAAAGTGATGTAGCGAATGCAATCTGGCGCACAGCAAAGGAAATGAAGGTGTGATTACTCTGAATGTCACTCTACAGAGCGGATGTACGGAGAGTTGGACGCTGACGTTATGCCAATTATGTATTTGTAAAAACTGGAGCGTATTTTCACGAAAAAATATTCTTTAAATTCATACTCATGAAGATTGAGAAAGCGGTGACGTTGTACAAACAAGGGACTTTTACCGTGTTTGTATGACGTACATAAACTCCAACCTCACTTAGTTCCATTTTTTTTTTATAATACCAAGTGACGGGGCGAACAAGTCGTGCGTCTGATGGTAAGCGACACGCCTATCCATAATAGTCCCAATGCCACTCTGAACCTTAAATCACAAAAATCTTAGGGGCACTACCACTGCGCCCTGAGACATAAGGTGACAAGTCCCATGTGCCTGAAATTTCACCAGCACCCTTAACCCTTCCAAAACAAAACGCAATAATGCTCACATCACTACTTGGCGGCAGAAATAGATAAGGAAGGCAGTACTTCCCTGGACGAACTTTTTCACAAGGAGTTCTACTGCTACTACAAAAATGTACCTATCTGCATGAATTCGTAACGAGAGCAACAACTTTGTCATCGTAATTTTTTACGTTACGAGTGACCAAGAATTGAGGATTAGTTTCAACTCATTAATGTGAAAACAAATTTGAGTGGCTTGCATTTGATTGAAACATGGCAACTATCATAAATTGAACTTCAGAGTTGGCGTGCTTCGCCTTCCTCCATCTTCATAGTTGAAATATAAGTAAAATATATTAATTAGAAATAAAATCGTCAATTTCTTTGTTGTGCATGGGTTACATAATTTTGAAACACTACGCTCGTGGAGGGTTTATAAAACACAAGTTAGTATTGTTTGCCGAGTTCCTTTTAACTATCATCACCAAATAATACTATCTTATGTTGTATATACCCTCCACGAGAGTAGTAGTATATATAGATACATTTTTATTTTTAGTTTAAACTATAGTATTTAAACTAAAAATAAAAATGGACCTAGAATTGAATCGTGAGGGATGCCCATGCAAATTACAGACCAGACTAATGAGTTTATAGTTAATAGTTTATATGAGACTAATTACTTGACGTCATATCAATAAGTAAATAATAATCAACTGTAATATATATAATAATAAAAATGAATTAAATCATAATTTCTACAAGTGTAGAATTATTGCAAATTATGACGTACGTATACGAGTAGGTATATCTTGGATTAGTGTGTTCTATAATAAACACACGTAATAAATAGATGAGTATGAAATAATTATTGAAAATAATTATTAATAATTATTCTGACCTAAAAGCTCTTCTACAATCCATTCTCAACGTCCATCTCACCTACAACGCCTGGACCCAAGCTACCCTCCCCATCAGACACGGTGGTCTAGGCATCAGGAGTATATCCGCCATAGCCCTTCCGGCCTTTTTGTCCTCAATCTACAGCACGGTCAACCTCGTGGGCAGTATCATAAGAAAGAATGACTTTCATCTCAGTGGCACGTCACATGTGCCTGGCTCCGCAGCTGAGCTGACGGAAAGAATAAATAGTAATAAGTACCAGGATCTTGGGCCCGACTACCTATTTACAGCCTTTGGAGTCGAAACTCTTGGCCCGTGCACTTCAACTGTACAAAATTTTATCGAAAAAATGAATAGACTGTCGGGGAAGTGCCGGCAGCTACCTTAGCAATACAAAGGGGGAACGCTGCCAGCATCTTGGGCACCTTGCCGCGAGGACCCAATTTTGTTCATATAATTTAAAAATCCTAGTTTTACTTTCTAGTGTTTAAGCTTTTATTGTCTTTTTTACCTTACCTGTATAGTATCTTAATTAAATAATAATTATTGAAATGAAACTATTTGTAGAACTTGGTAAAATGCTCGAGTATTATGAAAAGAAAGGGTTGAATACCCTTTTTTTTGTAAACCAGCCCGATTTTGCTCCATAATTATACCGATAGTTATTTAATAAGACCCGCCTTTTCCAACTTATTGTGAATATTGCAGGAGGTAATGTACCTAAGGCATGTTTTTTGTTGTACGCAGTGGGAGGATGTAGATCGTCTGAGTCATTATCGAGATTAAGCTGCCAATGCCCGATGATAAATAGTTTTTTAACGACCGCCCAACTCGAACCCAGACCTGTCTTTTAATGCTAGCAAATGAGTTAGGTGAATAGCCATGTGACCACCAAAAGGAAGGAAGGGATGCTTTAGTAGCAGAAGAGTTCCTTGTGAAGTACTACCCTACCACCTTACCTAGTTCTCAAATCTTTGCGGTTTAAAGCTCAGTTGAGTGGCACTGCAACTGCTATGGACAGGCGTGTCGCTTACACCCCCACGTACGACTTGTTCGTCCCGTCGCTTATTATCATAAAACAAAGAGCAGCAAAAGGCAGCAGACAGAACGTCCAGTAATATATAGAGGTATATTATTATTATAATTAGATTATTATATAACAGTAAAACAATTGCTTAATTCAGAATTGCAGTACATTTATATTAATATGGAGTTCATTGTTTCAGATCCATAGTCCTTTCTCATTTTACGTGTAGCTTATTTCATTGTGGCGCTTACAGTCAAAAGAGATGAGAAACGAATATTCGAGTCGCCGTATCTAAATAAGTAATTTCGTACCATCCCCTTTTCAATTTGAATGGATTTGTCATGTGAATAATTATATACAGGCTAAACATTTTTGAAAAAATTTAAAGCAAAGCAGTACATTTTTGACGCATTAATTTTGCCTATAGTTTTTCTTCTACATCATGAAATAAATTAAAATCGTACCTTACCTTTACCTATACCTTTTCAAAACACTACTTTATTAATGCGGTCCATTTACTAACAAATCTGCCGATGCCTTGTCGTCTCGAGTGGAGCGACAAGTAAAACTACATTTTTAAATTTAAATGCCCCTATCTATTTATTTACAAATCATTTATCGTTACACTGATTTAGGTTAGATTTATACTTATTTACACACATTATTTGATTTTAAATTCGGGACTTAGTCGTGTATAAAAACATATACATACACGATTTAGACGCTCAAAAGATGGAGTAACTTTAGTTGACACAGCTGGCAACTTTTTACAAGTTTCCATTAACGGTTGCCGGACTTTTAGTTGCTACAGCGACTAAAAGACCTAGTTGCCGATTGCCGCAATTTTAAATAAACTTTCGAAATCCACGGTCAAGACTGACGCTGAGGGGGACGAAGAGGGAGTGAAGTTGCCTCACGAGTTACGGTTGCCAGTTGTGGAAACTGGCAACTAGAGACAACTGGTACAAATTTGCAAGTTTCTAGTAGCGGCAATTAAGAATTTATTTAATCACGGATTTCGGCAATCGAAAACTGTGGTAGATTGCCGAAACTCTCAACTGAAGTTGCTACATCTACGCGGTTTCTTGATATTATATGAAAAACGTCATAAACAGCTAGTTGCGGGTTGCCAATTGCTGAAACTCGATGATCAAAGTGGCTCTATTTGGGCAGCGCCTAAATCCCGAATTAAAAATCAAATTATTTATCGTTTACGTTGCATATATACAAGGGAAAATACGTCTTCAGTGGACAAAGATTACCTACAATGGATTACCAACTAAATTCTCCACTAACTTTAAATTTCGACCAACCCAGTTAGAAAAAAAAAATAGAAACTATACCAGTAGTACTTGTGAAACATAAGCCGCAAGACAAAAGCTCGAGATTGCGGTTTTATGGCTAACTCGATGTAAACTTCAAAGGATTAACTGGGAAGATAGATATAAAGGAACTAATGTCTATTAGAAAGACATGCCTTTAAATGTAATTGGAATTTGAAACTGTTAAAATTGTACGGTTTGCAATGTCCATATTACCACAACTACTTATATAGAAATGAAACTATTTTTCCGGATTTAAATCCGTTGACACGTGACCATGGGACCTGTAAAGGGCTCGAAACGTCGGTTTGTTTGGAAACACAAATATACGCGATTTAAATCCGGAAAAATAGTTTCATTTCCTATATATAGAAATGTAATTAATACAATGGAATAGAATTTCTTTATTTCAGACAATAGACCTATACAAAACATTAGTAAAATTTTCACTTACAACAGTTTCGTATTACATAAAATAACAAGATTTATACCTCAGATTACAAAATATTTAGTAATCTGAGACTTATACATTATTATTTGTCCAACACAGTACATTGGGATTGGACGATCAAATTTGCCTGCAAACATTTTCAAGATGCTGTTGAGACTACTTCTGACACGAGTCATATAAGGGATACGTTTTTCCGCATTATCGCTTGGAAGCGATCTGTGTGAACTGCTGTGAACGTGTCTGACGCACTGCACCTTCTCGATAGACCTAACAGAATCCAGAAAGCGTTATTGTTTTGTACACTTAGGACGTTACAAGCGCGTTTCGTATACTTAACCCACAGGCCACTCGAGTAAAATGATTGACTGAAGTTTTGATTATGCTTTGAATAGAGCATATTTAACGTCTGTCGGTGGAGGATCTCGCAAACCTGCGGGCCAGCATATTGCATTAATTAACAACTTAGATATAGTTACTGAAGATGTGTCTGTTAAGTAGATGTCTAGAAATTGACTAATAGGTTTTTTTTTGAGTTCCTAAAATATGTTTTTATGTCATGTCAATTAAATGATTTTTTCTATGTTTGTATGTATATGGTGAATCACATACTTAGGTTTTTGCACAACGTTTATTTAAAATGAATATGTAATATCTATAATGAATTAGTTTTGTATTTTCACCGTTGATTATTGGGCAGAAAACAGAGTTGTTGTATAGAGTTCAGTTGCATCAGCTGCAGTTTACGATTAGAAAGTTTTGAGTAGCAAATACCCGTACCTATGCATTGAGAAACGGTAAAGAGGGTGTAACAAAATGTACCAAAACGGTAATTCATGTTAGCTAAACAACTTTAGCGAAAAAAAGCATTAATTTTTAAATAACTAACTCGAGTTAAGTAATTTAGGGTTATCTATCATCATCATCGTCAACCCATTAAGATGTCTCACTACCGGGCACAGGTCTTCTCTCAAGTGTGGGTTTTTAGGCCGGAGGCCCCCACGCAGGAACTTGATTAGTGTTCTGATGGTTGTGAACCTTCTTCAGGTTTCATTACGATGTTTTCCTTCACCGAAAAGCTCGTGGTTAATTCAAAATAAATTTAGCCCGTAAATACCGAGAAACTCACAGGCGACCCCGGATTCGAACCCACGGCCTCTGCTTGACATTTCTTACTATTTCTCAATCATTTCTTATATCTCATTAATTTTTCAGGAGACTATAATTGTCTGTGTCAATAAGTAGCGTCAGAGCTGCCAAGCTATAATGACCAGATTCACCAGAATCTGGTCATTTGATAAAATAACTTGCACAAAGGCTCAAAGAGAATTTGCAATGAGGTTTCTTACATTTATGCTAATTTTTAGGCTACAATTCATGCAATTATGTGTACGACATTCTCTCAGTTACATTTTCTTCGAACCTTCGAATATTGTGAATTTTTTATACTTAGCCCATACAATCAGATATGTCGTGAATATGTTAAACTGGAACTGTTCGTCGGTTCGAAGATATGTATTGCACTTGCACAGAATAATTTTACCGATATAACAGCGCTGTATGATTGTAATTTATACTAGGAAATTTATAAGGGTGCGCCTCACTTATACAAAAATTAAATAAACTAATTTCAAAATAAACACCGTTCATTTAATATAATTTTTATTTCGACCAATTTCACTTCCTATAATTTAACTTCATATAATTCTTGTTTGATATAACATTTACATTTTTTTATATAAAGCACATATTATATAGGTAACAATCATTTAATATATTGTCAATTTAGATAATTTTTACGTGGTACAATATCACTTTTCATAAATAATAAGTTTAAATCCGACTCGCAATGATACTCATATGTTCGATAGGAGTGTAATTTAAAGTTGTTTCCCTTAATATAGTTTCTATGCCGAATTTTCATTTTGACAAAATTATTAATGTTCCAGTGTCTTAAATTCGTGTCTTAATCCAGTGTCTACTGGATTCCTTGGTGGTATAAATAAAGTAAACGTATGTTACATAGGTCAAATCTTGGTTGCGGATCACATTCAGTAGGTAAGTTAGGGATATGGTTTTTCGGAAATAATTATATTTCTAGATTAAATGAAATTAAATAATATGATGTAATGTTGATTGTGTTTTTAACACGATATCGCGTGATGCGAGTTCTCTCCAAACGGTCGATCACGCGTTATCGCGTGGACGTCGCTACCAAGTTTCTAAGCGGAATAATATAGCGGCCACAACGAAACGGCGCGTAATATTTATATTGGCCACTAGGGAAAGAATCGACTTTCGTGTGGTGGGGATGGCCGCCAGCGACTGTCTATTGTATAATAATTAGTCCAACGAAACCAAAACTAGTAAGTTCCTTATAATGTTGATTCTTGATAATTATTTTTTTTTGTATTTGTACGTTATTTAAAAAAAATCTATGTGATAATAAAAGACTATGTGATAATGAAAGACGAGAATTTATATTAAACGTTCGTTATATGAAGTAAATTACTATGATAAATGAGTTTTTAGGAAGTAAAATTATGGCAATTGAGTGTTATGTGAATAATATTTATATGACACATTACACACTCAATTTATAAACCTTATTAACTATATAACTTTATTAAAGAATGTAAATTGTAGGTACTCTCTTGGTTTTGCCTTTGTTCTCGATTAATTTGGTGTATACAACGTAATAAGTTCTACGCAGTATTCGTAGCTGATTGAGAAATGCAAATGTTCAAAATACGTAAGAAAATGTATTTTGAACTGCTGTTGCCTCTCTGTAATGATTGTAATTGTTCTCCAAAGATATAGTATTATTCATTATTTATCTTATTAAATTTGAAATACAGAACAAAAGTTTACTGCATAAGAAAAATTAGATAAATCATTCCTAAGCCCCTTTATCTATCTATAAAATAATATTATGAGTGAAAAGATAAAGTTATTCGTATTATATCTCTCGTCTCATAAAATTCAGGTGATCCCGGAGCGGGATGCAGGGTACGCGGGGAGGGAAGGAATAATTTATTTATTGCCGCCGGTCGAACCCTATCCACTTCTGTTAACAGGATCTATGCGTTTTTTTGGGTTGCTTGGTAAAGCGCATGTTTGATGAATGAGTGAATAGAATATTTAAACTAGATACGTAGAATTTGTAAGCTTGGCATAATAAAGCCACATGTGATCACACGTCACAAATGCTTTTATTACTTGAAAGTCATAAAGACAATATAAACTACATGAAACAAATACATGACACGTCTTTATATAAAATTTAATAACTGGGTAATTATCAGATTACAGTTCTCAGCCAATTCTGCTGTTCAGTGCCAATTTTTATTTTTAAAATATTCTAGAATATTATTATGAAGTGTTATTTCACATTATTACTAGACACGTTCGCCTATAACACATATTAAGAGAGGTATGCTAGTACTGCTTCTTAAGTACCTACTTGAGTTCTTAATTGCTCGTTTCCAAGGTGCTCTACCTGCAATCCATTATAATGTAAAATAATTAATTTACTATTATTTTACTATTAATTTACATTAAGTACTTTTATTAACTTCTTTATTTTGATTTCTTTGTATTAATTAAAAAAAATATTATAAACTTCTTTGGTGTGTCTTTTCCTATTGCGCTAATTGTTAACATCTAACTGGGGGTTGTTGTTGTTCGCTTCCATAGGTTTACCCTCGAGACCCTACAATTGACCCCTGGGTGGTGCTAAAGAGCAGTAACTACTGGTGGTAGGCTTCAGCCGTGACTAGTCACCACCCTCCCGACGCAGTCGAGTCGCCAAATGGTTTTTACCATGTTCCGACTCGTGTTCGGGAGTTGCCATTAGGAAGTTGGGTCTGAACAGTTGCATTGCGTCTGACGACGAGTTGTAGCTGCTTGTACTGCCACACTGAGCACTCGGTTCTGGAGGCTAGCGAGATCCGAAGCACGTTGCACCGCTGGCCGAATGTGGGAAGTTGGGGACCCAAGTAGCGGAAAAGCCGCCCGTGAAAGGCTGCCCCGCCACCTAACGAAAAATTCCGGAATGCTCCACCTTGCCGGTTGACGACCGGAAGGGAGGACCAGGTGGCCATCTCCGGCGGGGTTCGGGCTTCCACGCGGTCTCCAAACCGATTGTACCCTCGTGTGGCAATGTGAGCTTGCTGCTTGGTTGAAAACGACGCAGTGCCTCGTTCAACTGCCTTCCTCCTGTCTATTCACTTCTCCAAAAACAAAATGAAAGCAAAAACGGAAAAAAGTATACACAGCGGTTGCACGTCCTCCCACTAGTGTACCACAAAGTGCACCTCACCAACATCCGAGGTCTGCGCTCAAATGTCGATTCGGTCCACTACCACCATGAAATCGACAAACCGCAGCTGCTGTTCCTCACAGAGACGCAGAGCAGATGTCCGACTGATGCAGCGTACCTCAGCTATCCCGGGTATACTCTGGAGTACAGGTTCGTACCTCGCGCCGGAGTCTGTGTGTATGTTTCGCGATGACATCTGTGTCAAGCGTCTTAAGAACCTTGAGGCACCGAGTTTTTCTGTTTTATGGCTTCTGGTTGATACAGGAGTTGCACAAATAGTGTACTGCTGTGTCTACCGCTCGCACAGTGTAGATCAGGAGACGAGCGAGACGTCTGATGACAGCTCAGGTACCCAGCGGCGCATCTAGTCATTCTGGGGGACTTTAATGCTCACCATCAAGAATGGTTGCTCGCATACCAGATGACCGATCACGCTGGGAGAGAGACGCGTAAACTTGCGCTAACGCTTAGCTTTCACAGCTCGTCAGTAGCGCCATCAGGATCCCAGATGTTGAGTCTCATACGGCTAATTGCTTGGACCTTCTGTTAACAACTGATCCAGACCATTACTCTGTGGTTGTGGAGGCCCCACTGGGCACTTTCGACCATTGTCTGGTGAAAACTGTATTCGTATACTCCCTACCCGATCAGGGCCTTAGCGGTATGAGATGGGTGTGGCGATACAAGTTAGCAGATTGGAACGAAATGCGCCATTTTTTTCCGTCATATCCCTGGCAGGCGTGCTTTACTTCAGGAGACTCGTCGAGCTGTGCTGATGCTGTAGTAGAGGTCTTGTATTTGGAAATGGAGTATTACATACCATACTCTGATTTACCCAATGGACCCCAAGCTCGTCCATTGGTTTAACGCTGATTGTGGTTGTACTGAAGCACATAAGCAGTCCGCGTACCTAGCTTGAGCAGATGCTCGACTACGCAAAGCTCCGAGTACTCGGAATTCGACAGCTTTTAATAAGGCCCCCAAGAAGTGCAAAAGCGCGTTACGTAGGGCCAAGTTCGACTATGTGCGCTGTATAGGGGCCAAGCTTGCCTCTTATAAAGCAGGTAGAAAATCATTTTAGTCCCTGGCCAAAGCGGTCGAATCTAACTTTTGTCGCCCATCTTTGCCACCTATGCTGAGGCCGGATGGCTCGCTGGCTCATACTGCGGAAGAGAGGGCGAGTGTCCTGTTCTCACACGCCTGTACCGCCTCTCACTTGAGATTGATGTAGTTCCCAGGTCGTGGAAGCTTGAAAACGTGCATCCTGTGTCAAAAAAGGGAAGTAGAGCCGACCCTGTCAACTATAGACATAGGTCTATCCACAGTCACTTCCATACTCTGCAAGATATAGAACGTGTATCCAACAATCGTCTCCTATTGTACCTTGAAGACAACGACCTCCTCAGTGATCGCCAGTACGGATTCCGACGTGGGCGATCTACTGGGGATCTTCTTGTGTATGCGTATCACATATGGAGTGAGGCTATAGAAAAGCAAGGCAAAGCACTTGTAGTGTCTTTGGATATTTCTAAAGCCTTTGACAGGGTCAGGCACGCAAGCCTTTTAAGAAAGCTTCCCTCTTATGGGCTCCCACTGACCTTTGCAATTGGATCTCGAATTTCTTGAGCGAACGTTCAATTCGAGTGGTCTTAGAAGGCTACTCGTCCGAACATATGGCGATAGATAGCCGGAGTTCCTCAGGGTTCGTACTGTTTGCAACTCTCTTTCTGCTGCATATCAATGACATGTTAATTCCAGGTACCTTTGCGTATATATATGGATATACCGATAGCCTACTTTCTCCAGCTACTTTTAATGGACCTATCGTCCTATTTGAACTTCGGCAAATACATTGAATCCATGGCCAAAAATGCAGCAAGGAAGCTTGGAATCCTTTCCAGGGTCGTTACTTTACACCGGGACAGTTGCTTCAGCTGTACCAAGCACAAGTCCGATCGTGAATTCAATTGACAACCGTGCCAAGACACTTATAGGTGACTCGGAATTAGTTGAGGCGAAGCTGCAGAGCCTTGAACACCGCCGTAAAGTTGCCTGCTTATCGATATTTTACAGGATATATCACGGAGAGTGTGCGATGGAATTACACGATTTAACCTAGTGCCCCGGTGATGGAAAGGGGAAGGCGGAACCTTTCCCTTTCTATCGCTGAGGCACTAGGCGTAGGCTTGGGTTCCACCCCTATGTTGTGGATATTCCAATGATTCGCACGAAGCGTTACGCTTCCACATTTATATAGCAAACGGCTATGGAGTGGAATTCCCTGCCTGCAGACTTGTTCCCTGATCGTTATAACTTGGGTCTTTTCAAGGCGAGAGTGAATAAGCATTATTTAGGTGTGCATGCTCCATCGTCGACCTCATCGCCACTTTCCATCAGGTGAGATGGAGGTCAAATGCACACTTCTATTTTATAAAAAAAAGAAAAAACTTGATAATAAGGAAGGAAACATTTATTACCTGCAATGCAGGTTTAGCTTAGTGCAGGAATCAAGACCAATTCTCTGTACGCGATATACTCCGCAACAAGTTGTGTTTCTTTCGTTGCGTAGCGTTATTTCATATTTATTATGTACTTCATGCACAATTTGGCTGTCAAACAAATTATTTTATTTTATTTTTTATTTATGTTTGAGCGTAGTATCTATCCTGAAATATTATTACCAGTTATTCATGAAGTAAAACTATAAAAAAAAGAATGCTTATTCAGTTACTATGCAGATTTTAAATGACAAAAAGTTAGAAAAGTCTATTTATCAGTACCACCTTTAGCCCATTATTACGTCCCAATCACAAGCACAGAACTCTAAACAGAAGGCTACAATTTTTAATTCTTAAGAAATTGAAACCGTTTATTTCTGATTAGTGGTATAAATTATGAATGTGAACATTGACATAATATTCGTATATGTAGCAACACTTCAACAGGTTTTTGCCGCACTCGTGTGGAGGTTGGGAAGTCTCTAAAGCGACAGTTTAAGTTATGGTGTAGCATTATCATTACTTGCAGTCAAACAATTTTCTCCAACTAAGCTCTATAGCATAGTACCTATATCTCTAACGATATGAGCGAGAGCTCGGAATTGCATATGTGGTGGTGTGACGTTCGCATAAAAACCATAAACACAAAATCACAAATACTTTGGAAAAAAAATACTTTTAATTAAATTCTCTGAAGTGTTGAGTATGTGTATTAAAATCTTGGAATATAATATTGGAACAACAAGGTTAATTAATTGGAATATTCCAAGTGATTTTCCTTGTTTAAATTAAAATGCCATTTCAAATGAATGATTATTTTGTATAATTGCATGCCATCAATTTGGGTAAGTTTGAATAAAACTGGTTCGAAATACGAACATCCGTGTAGAAAGAAACGTGTAGTTATATATGTTAGGTTGATAACTGCGCGAGACCGAAAGACCAAATATTCTAGATGTGACGTTAAATTTAACATAAATATGGTTTTGAACTTTTGCATTTTTAACCGACTTAAAAAAAGGAGGCAGTACTCAATTCGACTGTGTGTTTTTTTTGTATGTTACGCGATAATTCTTTTTTTGTGAACCGATTTTGATGATTTGAGGCCGGAAGTGGTCCCATTTAAATTTAAAGAAAATATTCCACCTTAAAGGGTAGCAAACTAGGGGATAAGTGACTTTTGACGTCAGTTTTAAGTACTTTGTACTGAGATTATCCTTTACGGAAAAAATTAAAACAAGAACTAAAATAACATTGACAGTTATCTGTAAGATAGATGTCGTAAAGGAAAATGCCTTTGGCATTCTTCTCAGTTTTTTGACACGCGCTACTGCAGCGAGCGATGCCATGACAAGAAGAGCGAGTCTCATAGACAACGCATAGTGTTGTGATAGTATAATGTAATACAATAACAACAACTCCAATTTCAACTCCATTTTCTGTTCGCGGTGTTCAATGCGTTGCTAGTAGCAGATTGGTAAATGATGACGATGATGGTGACCTTCAAGTGAATGGTAAATTCTTAGCTATGACAAGTTTATTTAGTTCAACAGATCTATGTATTTTGTTCATTCAAGACACGAATATAAAGTTACCTATAGATATCAAAGAGTGAGGGTAACTTTGAAAGGTCGCTTAAGCGCAATTTTCTCAAACAATTCGTTTCTAATTCGTAATTTTAGTTAAATTATTCTAAATTTCAGTATGAAACACTCATTAATCAATAAAACCTAATTCAACCTATACATTTTTATTTCAATATGTATCAACAGAAATAGAACTGAGAAAAATGTTCAAAGTTTGGTAACTTTGAACATTTTTACTTGAATGTACGATTATTATTATTAGTAATTACTATTAGTAACTTCAAAAGACGGGTTTAATTTACATTTCGTAACATGTCTCTGTCTATGTTGCAACAAGTAATGACCTCCGTCAAAAGCTTATTGAACACAGGAGCTGATTAAATATTTTGCTTGCGTCTCGTTCTATTACTACGGAATACAGTAATCAAGCCGCTGGTTTCAGAGAGGACGGTTATTTTCGTTTCAGTAAATCAATAGAATAAACATATTAAGTATGTTATTATTACTGACAGCAAGATCGAACAAACACAAAGAAAAATTCCTTCGATCCGAGCGGATTCGAACCAGCGTCAATCGCCTCAATGTGGCTACAAAAACTAAAATAAACATATTAAGTTTGTGTCAGCGTAATATTAGAGATTACACCACATTTTGTCGTGCATTCCGCTCACCAAATGTCACTGGTCGAAATATAAAGTATAACTTTAAAAGGAGTGAAGTGCTCATTTTTAAATCGAGTAAATTGTCTCGACAAAATTAAATGTGCCGCCTGTTGTGCTGGGTGGTTGATTGGTTTAGATACCTTGGTCTCATGATCATGGGTGATCTCGACGTGGAAAGAGAGTACAAGGTGTTGGCAGTGAGGAGTAATGTGTTGACTCGCTGATTTGCTCGATGCACAAATTGTAAAAGTGTAAAATGCACAAAAGTGTAAAAATTACGCTATTTAAAGCTTATTCTACTCGGGCAGCCTATGGTGTCAGTACACCAAATGAGCTTACAACGCCCTGCGTATACAGTATAATAAAGCGTACAGCATGCTGTTGAGGCTGCCGCGTCACTGCAGCCCGTCCGGAAAGTCCGCGGAGACGCACACTGATGGTTTTCCCGCTATAATGCGAAAGGAGACCGCCTCTTTACCGTGTACGTGGTAGCCAGAACAGCATATTGGTAACATATTGGCCTGATAAAAAGTGTCTTAGAAGTAATATAAATTAAGTAATTTTACTTACTAACAAACTACGTATTTTATTCAATAAAATATTTTTATTATTAGTATATATCATAATTAGGTACAGATTTGATTTATTAAATACAGGCCTATACAGCTCGTATATCAAGGTCTCAATGTTGATTTTATAAGTGTACAAAAAAGTAAATGAGTAATCATGACAGAGTCACAACTGATCGTTTTCAGCCATTATATGTTGATTTATAAAAGGAAAAACTTTGACTCTAATATTGCTTCGACTTTACAAAATAAATGTAACGGCCAGTGAAAATCGGATATTAGGTTATTTTCTCTGTAAATAAAGTATTAAGGCAAACATGCAGTAGAATATGTTGTTTGAAAAGGGCAAACTGCCCTTTAACCGACATTAAAAAAAGGACAAGGTTCTCTATTCGACTGTCAGGTTTTTTTTTGTGAAATTTAAGCATTTACTCCGACATTTGTAAACAGATTTTGACCATTGTTTGTGTGTAAGAAACTATTACATCTCTAAGGGTAGCAAATTAGGGGATGAATCCGCTTTATTGAATTTTACTCACTTTCAGTAGTAAAACTTGGCACATAGATGTAATTCCAATGGAAATAAAATGTTATGGTGATCTAAAGCTGATCTAATGATGAAAATGGCAGACAGATGAGAGAAACTCCCCAACAACGTACAGCAGCCACCTTGTGTTTGAGCTCATATATCGTCAAAACGAATTATAATTCGATTTGACGAGAACATCCGTATGTGTTTCAGTCTGATGAGACCGAAACACAGCGAAAGTGCGTAAGCAACGTTTTAAAGTCTGTTTCTTTTATAAAAAAAAATGTTTTTTTTTAAATCTGATCCCAAAGTAAGTAACTAGAGCACTTGTGTTATGGAATTTGGAAACAATGACGGTACCACAAACACCCAGACCCGAGGCAATATAAAAAACTTTTCTGCATTGACCCGGGCGGGAATCGGATCCGGGACCTCAGATATGGCGACATCATGGAGTCACGTGTGCAAGCCACTCGATCACGGAGGTAGTCATTTAATTATTTGTGGATATGTAATAGGAAAAGGTTTCTGAATTGACAGTATTGGTTTCTATTTAATGAGCAGCGAGTATGTAGAAAAGAGCAGCTATATCCCTGAAACGTAACTTTTGTGGTTTTCACAGTGTTATTTATGTAGCTGCCTATTTATATAGTTACATACATAGTGATAATCTCGCAAATCTACACATTCCTATCAATTTGTAGTGCTTTGGTGGAAACGGACTATTGATGTGAAATATAATGTTTCCTTTTTGCCTACCTATATATAGAAACCCGAAAACTTGAACGTTTCCTCAATGGTAAGGAAATTTTTGTTGTCCTGACCACAAAAGCCAAGTTTTTGCAAAAAAATATTTTTTTTCGCCTCACTAGCTCTGAAAGGCTTTCTTTCTCATTAGAAATCTCCGCGCAAAAGCGTATTTTCCTCGCTACAGTGGAAAAGGTTTTTGAAATTCGAACTTGACGATGGACTGTGGCGCAAAACTTTTTTTTTGGATGAAAAAAAAACAATGACACGTTCAACTACGCGATTTGTCGTATATTATTTATGTAATATAAGTCCGTTGGTATATTTTGTTCTTATTATTATTGACATTAAATTGACAACGATAACCAATTTTGTTTATTAAATTATTTTTTGATGTATGAATGAATAAAACTGATTTGTTATAGTTCAACTGTTCTTCTTTCATGTTCCATTTTCCTCGCTGTAGTGAGGTGAAAAGTTATGTGTTTCGCTCGGCAGCAAAGTTGTTTTGGGTCTCGTGGCATGCAACCCTCCCTACGCCCCTCCCTCCCATAACTTGTATAAAAAATAACAATTTTTTTCATGTTTTTGTGTTAGAATCAATAAGAACATGATAAAACAAAAATCGCCTTAGATGGGTGACATGCATCAATTTTTCTATTAATTATATGGAATGATGTATTATGTCGTGATGGCGGTCCTGGTTATTTTAGAGGCGTGTCTCAGGCTGCGCGACTGGCCCATTAGGCATTATCACAGAAATTTAAATAGATTTCTATGGTTACTACGTAGTATGATGTTTAGTAAAATAAAATATTAGATGGCATGGTATGGTGTAACGCTATTTTCCGTAACTCGACGTTCGTAGCGACTGACATTTTGCAATAATGGTAGAGGTGATATAAAAGGAAATCATTATATTTTGTAGGTCATGGTTTCTAAAGAAAATAATCTCTTTAATAAAAAAAGTTAATAAAAAAAGGTTCGGCATGGTAACTGTTCGGCCACGAAGGCAGTTACTTGCAGATATATTTTACCCATAGTGATGATAAAAGATGATGCAATGTAATTGATGTTGGGAAGCAATAGTCAGTTTATTTCGCCGTTTACTTGCACCGCGAGTGACACAGGTTCTTTGTATGCTCCTAACACCTTGCGCCATAGATAAAGCCAGCATTGTCATTTACTCTGGTGTAGTCCGCGTGGAAGAATACATTTTGGGCATTTTAGTAGAGACTTTCGGAGCCCATGTAATTTTTTTATATTTTTAAAATTTGTAAAAAATGGAAAATTGACCAATCACTGCCCTCGACATTAGTTTTTATGATCCAAAACAGGATCAAATAAGAAAAAAATCGGAGGCCATCCTTTTAAATATTCTTTGAAATCTTAGATTTTCAACTTGCAGTATAAAAAATAATTACCTACGGTGCTCGAAGCGAACGTCCACGCTTAAAGATTTTATAAGAACTCTCAAAGATAACTGAAGGCAGTAAAAAGCACTGAAGTTGATTAATCGCGATCATCGAGCTTGAGGGTAGTTGCAAGTTTGTAGCAAAAAAGACAGAGCTTTTTATAGCTGGCATGTATTACAGCCATTACACGCCCTGGTACTCTTTAACAGTTTCGAGTAGGCAAGTGAAGTTTATAATTATAACTCTCGTATAGCCTAGTTCTCTGTTACTGAACCTAGATATAGGTTTAAAAACATATAAAAATTTATAATGAAATTTCTTCTGTTCATATTAGAGGTTAAAGTATGAAATTGCCGTTTCGTATTGAAAAAATAAAACAATTTTTTTATAAAATATATTTGTTTATTCAGAGTATTTAGCCTTGTTGTTTATGGGTATTTCTCCTAGAAGGGCTAAATTCTCTGACTTCAGTGGTCGAATTTTTCTTCTTAATTTCAGGAAAAACATTGCGCGGGAAGGAAAAAGAACTCAAACTTACATAAGATTCCGTTCATTGGACAACTAGATTCTTAATAGTTAATGACATATTTGATCCACCGAATTTAGCTACCACCTAAATCAGGATTTTTTAACAAAAGGCATAATTTTTGTATAAAATATTATGAAAAAAGGTAATAAAACATTCAATAATCTACAGAAACATTTGCTAATATGATTATTAATACAAAGATCGAACACTTAGAAAAAATTCCTTCGATCCGGTCGGATTCGAACCGACGACGTCTTCTTACATACCGTGCCAGACGCTATACCAACTAAGCCACGGAACGAACCAACGGACCTCACGAATTTTTCTATGTGCTTGCGTCGTGTCTTTGTACTTGGTCTTTCAACGACTTTTAAATAAAGTAGCTGTAAAGGTACTAACTGGGTGATAAATCTGTAATAGATTTCTCATAGATGGCGCTACGACTAAAAAGTCGTTGAAAGACCAAGTACAAAGACACGACGCAAGCACATAGAAAAATTCGTGAGGTCCGTTGGTTCGTTCCGTGGCTTAGTTGGTATAGCGTCTGGCACGGTATGCAAGAAGACGTCGTCGGTTCGAATCCGACCGGATCGAAGGAATTTTTTCTGAGTGTTTTTTCTGAGTGTTCGATCTTTGTATTAATAATTATAACAAACTAGTGGAGTAATTTCACAAAAAATAATTGAATATCAATTCAATAAAAATTTAATTTGCTAATATGATTAAGTATTAAATCAGGCTTTAATAACTGAAATTTATTTATAAATCGAACAGAACGTTAGCGTTTCAGCTTCCTTAGGTCCCAGGATAAACCCTGCCGCTCTCTTGTTAGGTCCCAGTTATCTTTTCCATGCTTCAATTCCGGTTTCTATTCTCACTCCTTCACTGTTCATGCGGTCAGACTTTGGAATGCACTTCCTATTACTGTTCACGAAAGTAAATCGTTAGCTATTTTCAAAGTGAGAGTTAAAGAGCATTATTTATCTACTATTACATCCATATCTTAGGTATTATATTATAAAATATGTATTTATCTAAGTATTTATATAATTTAAAACAATTTAATATTTTTATATTATTTTTATATTATAATTTTTTTTTTCTTGTTTTGTTGTGCACATATGCCCGTTCTTTTAGTTATAGTGTCCTGTATTTAGGTCTGCAGGAAGAAATTTCTATTAGAAATAAGCAGAACCTTTTGTTTTTAATTTCGCTTGTATTCTTTGTGACCTGTTGTATTTTTCCTGTACAATAAACTATTAAATAAATAAATAAATAAGAACAACGCAAACAAATCATTGATTTGCAGCAGAAAGATAGTTGCAGACAGTACGGAACCCTGAGGAACTCTGGCATCAAGCACCCGATGTTTGGAAGAGTAATTCTAAGTAGTTGTAGTAGTAGTTCTAAGACCCCTCGAATCGAACGTTTCCTCAAGAAATCCGAGATCTATATGTAAAGGTCAGTGGGAGGCCCATAAGAGGGAAACTTGCTTAAAAGGCTTGCGTGTCAGACGCTGCCAAAGGTTTTAGAAATGTCCAAAGACACTGCAAATACCTCGTCTTGCTTTTCTATAGCCTCGCTCCATAAATGACAGGCATATACAAGATCCCCAGTAGATCGCCCCTGCCGGAATCCGTATTGACAATCACTAAGGTGGTCGTTGTCTTCGTCTCTTGTCAGGCGCGACAAGAGACGGTTGTACAAGTTCCATAGTCTTGCATAGAATGGAAGTGACTGAGATAGGTCTGTAGTTGACAGGACCAGCTTTGCTTCCTTTTATCGGCACAGGTTTGCAAGCTTCCAATGGGTCTTCAAATGGGAATTACATCAGTCTCTAGTGAGAGGCGATGAAGTCGTATGAGAACAGGAAACAACTTAGGCACACAATTATGTAGGACTATTGCCGGAATTCCATCTGGCCCAGGATTAGACTTCACAGAGATGTAAGTACCTCTTTTTGGCGTATGCGAACAGGTGCCATAGTGCAGCCAGCCTGAGGTAAGGTAGGTGGTAGATTCCCTGCGGCATCTAGAAGCGAACTCTCTGCAAAGAGTGAGGCAAAGAGATTCGCCTTCTCTTCCGCAGTATGGGTCAGCGAGCCGTCCGGCTTCATCAGAGGTGGTAGAGATGGGCAACAAAAGTTAGTTTCGACCGCTTTGGCTAGGGACCAAAAGGATTTGCTACCTGCTGGATAAGAGGCAAGCTTGAACTCCTATCAGCGTATATGGTCGAACTTGGTCCTACGTAACACGTTTAAGCACTTCTTGGCGACCTTATTAAAAATATTCTTCAGATTCCGAGTGCTCGGAGCTTTGCGTAGTCGAGCGTATGCCTAAGCTAGGTACGCGGACTGTTTTTGTGCATCAGCACGGCTACAGTCAGCGCTAAACCATGGCCGAGATTGGGTACTTCAGTGTATGGTATGTAATACTCCATACCCAAACGCAAAACTTCGACTACATCATCAGCGTAGCTCGACGAGTCTCCTAAAGAAAAGCAAACTTTCCAGGGATATGAAGCAAAGAAATGGCGCATTTCATCCCAATCTGCCAATCTGTACCACGACACCCGTCTCATACCACCAGTGTTCTGATCGGGTGGTAAGTATACGGATACAGTTTTCAACAGATAATGGTCGGAAGTACCCAGTGGGGCATCCTAATCACAGAGTATCGGTCTATATGGCTATTAAATATTTTTTCTGATTTAATTTGTGTTTTTTTCTCCAATGTACTAATTTTGGTGACGATTTTCAATTTTGGTGATCAAACAAATTTCATTTCCATATATCTTTTAAACTACCTACTTGATATTTTGAAGGGCCGGTAAGATATTCTTTTTGGAATTAATTTTCAATATAATACCAACCCATAAATATTTACTTAAAACACAAAATTAAAAATTGTCACCAAAATTAGGTTAGTATTTATAACATCAAGTGACGGGACGAACAAGTCGTGCGCCTGATGGTAAGCTACTAAGCTACGTCTATTCGTATCAGTTACATTGCATATAACCAATTAATTACATCCATCTAAAAAACCGTACCTGTTAAAAATGCCTGTTATCTTTATGCTGGTCGTAATTTGCGGTTTTTGAACACATCACAGAGGGTTTATGATATGTATGTAGAAAAAATTAAGAATGTTTTGGTTTCACCCTGAAACCTGA
>NW_020654878.1:6688580-6734779 GCF_003589595.1 Hyposmocoma kahamanoa
GTCTCAGGTTCGATTCCCGGGCCGGGAGAAATATTTACAAGAATACAAGAATAATCTCAAATACATCCTATATTAGTAGCAGTAGAGCTCCTTGTGAAAGAGTTCGTCCAGGGAAGTACCGCCACCGTACACATTTCTGCCTCCAAGCAGTAATGTGACCATTACTGCATTCCGATTTGGAAGGGTAAGGGTAAATCATGGGCACATGGGACTTGTCAACTTATATCTCAGGTGCAGTGACAGTGCTCCTAAGATCTTAGCGATTTAAAGTTCTGAGTGGCTGACTGACACATATGCCTGTCGTTTACTACTAGGGCACACTTATCGAGTATGTAACCAGAAATAGAGACGAAATAAGGGCCATCCATCCCTGGCAACTCATCAGGCAAATGGGTCTTATATCACTTTTAAATATCAACTCTCGTTTGCGCTGAAATCACAAATTAGAAAGTTGAAATAGTACCACGCCAACAACAGATCTGTATGTGCGTCTCCATATATTCCAAAAAAATTCTGTATTTATTGTAATAAAGATAATATCTCTAACAATGGGGGCTATTCCATTCGGTGGTGTGGGAAAAACAGCGAAACATCTAATTACTAAACAAACGGAATCACATTTCATCAGTAATTAAATAAGTAATTTTTCAATTTTCGTCCATTATAGCAAAGTTCAAGTTAAACTTGTCGGTGTGAAGTGAAACAATTGACGACACCCGTCATTTGTTTCGTATTCTGGCTGGCCAATCGGGGCGCAGTTGTCACCGTAATAATTTGGCAGAATAGTTTTCAAACAGATTAAATGACATTTCGTCTTTATTTCTGGTTATATACTCGATGGGCACGACTTATTCGTCCTGTCACTTGGCATCATGTAAAACGACATCCCAGATCCTTGTAAAGTTAAGTGTTTCCCAGATTCTTGTAAAGTTAAGTGTTTGCCAGATCCTTGTAAAGTTAAGTGTCTCCCAGATCCTCGTAAAGTTAAGTGTTTAGGTTCAATGCTTAATTCAGATGTTGATGTTATTCTGTGTTATGGTACACTTTAAAAGAGCTTAAAACTAAACAAACTTCGTTTTATGCACTGAAATGAATTAAAAATATTAAAAATGTCTCTAATGTTTCGTCTAGGGAAGTAATACAGCGAGATGCGGCGACGTTATGCAGCCTAATGGCTTCATGAAACTTTAAGGAGTGACCATTTCAATTCCTCAACTCCGACGTCACGTGCAATATTAATGTTAGCTATAATTCCACTGCAAACACTTTTAAATGAGCCGGTCAATTCAATACACATGCATGTAGCGGCAGAGTGAGAGTGTTGAGCGACTTTGTACCCTGTTCTAAACAAGTTGTTTCAAAACCATTTCATCACTACGAAATGACCGCCGCTTCCATAAAGTATACATAGCGTATTCGGCGCTGCCAGTGTGTGAGGGTTAAACGAATCGACCTTATTCCAAAGCCATTATACTTAGTAAAACAACACGGGCGTATTTTTCGGCATAATGCCTGCTGACGTTTCAAATATTGAGTAGAAATTGGGTCAAGTGGGAGGCGAACCATTTGCAATCGTAGATTCTTTTCGGCAAATAAATATTTCATTAATCCTCCTTCGTAACTTATAAAGCGGAAACTAAGGAATCATAATTCGACACAGTACTTTAGTTTTGAATTTAGGACCCTTTGATTTTGGAATTGAATCGGTAGTGAAAGTTGATTAGTTTTGGTCTAAGTTGTTGGCTCAATGGTTATCTTATCACTGATCCAAATGTCAGCAAGTTAATTGATTTCGTGAAAGCTACAACCACTAAGTATGTAAGTTTATTTATGTAAAGGGAGTAGGTAAGTTTGCTTTATGTATAAATAATCATTGGAAATGAAACTATATTTTCGGATCTAAAATCGCATGTTTGCTTTTTTAAACAAAAATACGTATAGTCAGCTGTAACCATGGGTCTTGTAAATGGAACCATGAAACCTTCAAACGAGAGAGCCAGAATTGCAAATACTTGTACTTTTACCTGTGAATTATAATTTCACATACCATATCACAAAGGCTTTCGTTTTAGTTCTGAAACAAAATTCTATTATCTATGGTACTTGCCACTGACTGAGAAATTTCATTATAGTTTATGCACAGAAGTATGAAAAAAAAGAACTTCGTATTTTTGTTAATTAAAAAAGTCTCCTTAATGCGTCACTGCAGTTCTAAACAGAATAACGTCACTATATTTGTGAAATTATTAAACTACAAGTCATTTTATTAAATAATATCTGAAAATGTTACATAACAGGTACAAAAGCGTAACCATTTGGCAAAAATAACTATTTAAAAACAATATAAAAAAATATCAAACATGACAGTACTCAAGCGCTCTACTGCCACTCTTTCTATTCTCTGTTTGGTTGTTTGCAGGTTTTTCGTTTTGTAGCATTTGTTTGACTTTCGTTTGAGACTGTTCTCGTGGATTGTTAACAAAAATCTTGAAATATTGCCTGTGTTTCATTATTTTAATTTACTCGTAGAAAAAGTAATGCAATAATTACATAATTAGGTCTTAAGGTTTTGTACCTATTACTTAGGACTATACTCGACTTTAAGAACCCTCATTATACAACGATTGCATAAAACACTATTGTCCTGTCTATACTAATAACTTCTGGAAAAACAAAAAGTAAAATATCTGTCAAATTTAAAATGAAAGTATTCGCAATTGCTGCACGTTGGAAATTATACCATTTTTTCGGATGCAAAATCCAATTTCGGTTCCGGTGTCTTTATAAGTTCCATGATCAGGGCTGATCTCGAAACGTTTGATTGTTTCAAAAAGTATATACGTCATTTTAGATCCGAAGCACTAGTTATATTTTAATTAGTAGCAATCATGAAAACCTAACAACTCGATAAACAATATTAAAAAAACCAGATTCTAGATTACACTCGAATACGAATATATACAAGAAGTGTTGGGTCATGGAAAAATTTCCATTTTGAAAAAATCGTATTTTTCAGAAAAACAAATATTTTTCCAATATTTTTCGGGATTTTTTCCGGAAAATTTTCCTCTACTTGAAATGTTATCGGAAAATTACTCACAGTATGAGTAGTTTTTAAAACCAACGCATATTTTAACGATTAAAACTCATGACGACGCAAATGGCGAGTTACATTGCTAAGTCAAATACATATATTTTTCATGGCTCACAAAATTCCTAATCATGGTATAAACACTATCGTACGCTAATAAATGCGTCGTAAAGCTGTTCCGGGATTGCGCTGGCCCGGCAGATAATGTAGGCACGCCTATTGCAACCTTCAAGGGGCTTGCTGGGAAACATTAATAGAAATATTGTATCGGGCACTTCACGGTCTCCTATTTCCTGAGAATGGGAATAAATGGATTTGGAGATACGCGATTAATTCAAGTAGTATAGGTTACCAATGAAATCAAATTATTATGTAAAGCAATTAAGTATGTAATGTGTTTATATTAGGTAGGTAGGAATTTCCTTCCTACCTACATAATATAAGCACATTACATACTTAATTTGTTTGATGAAAAGAAGTGACAAAATAAAACTGTTTAGTGACCATGCACTGAAACTGATTTTCTAGAGGTCGATTAATGCTTTGGAAAAGTTAAAGTGGACTAGGTAAAACAGTTCAGAAAAATTGATAGAAAACAATATACACGCCGACAGCACTAGAACATTAGGACTCTATCTATAAAAAACTCGCTTAGTTTTTATGAAAAGGGAGGGTATCGTAATCACTGATTAAGTAGAATAGAGAGTGACAGTTAAGGTGTAGACGTTGTATAGCTACAATATCTCAGTGTAATTGCACAAAATTGTTACATTAAATTCCTATAATTATATTACTAGCATGCATCAAAATGTTAATTCGAGGTGCCAGGTTTGTTGTATATTTTCATATTTTACTATAAAAAATAACACTATAAGTTACTAATATAAAATATGATTGTAAATAAATTATTTACACTGAAAGTAATCAATTATTTGCCTTAAAATAATTCGCAAAGTGGAATTGAACTAAATTCCACTTCATTTCGGTTTCGTTGGCAGCAATTTTAATATTTCTTTAAAGGAACTCCTGCTTCATATACTCTTTTATTCTGCCAACTTTTATAAACAATTTTGCTTTATACTCTCAAACAAGAATAAATGAAGTAAGAAGAGTTCTAGCTAGTTACATAGGGCGCACTATAAGTTGCCGGAACTGGCCACTAACAATATTTAAAAAGTAATTACAACATTTGAAAATGATATTCATTGGCTGTAGAATACAGTTTTTTTCATCTGACTGTCACTTGTTTTTACATTTTGACGTCATTTTAGAAATTGGTTGTCTACATCACCGTGGATTTAACTCGTGAAAATTTTCGTAGTACGATTTCTACGACTTTAAGTGTAATTTAACAGCTCAGCGGAGCTTCGCTCGGCATCAAACTGCTATTGACGATGAAGTACCATGCAAGAAGACTATTTATAGCTAATTTGCAGAATTCAAACGCGGTCGTGTGAATCTCAGTGACGATTTCGTGATGGTCGCCTGACCACTGCTATGAACAACAAAACATCGATGCTGTGCGTCGTATAATCAAAATAGACAGGCATGTGACATACCATGAGATTCGGGCATCTTTAGGCAAAGGCATGAGTTAAATACAATCAATACTACACAAACATTTGGGAGCGAAAAAACTGTGCTCTCGGTGGATCCCACACAATTTGACTGAGACTCAAAAAAACGGATTGCGGCACTTGGTGCAATGCCATGCTTACCAGAATCAACGAAGGGGCGTCAAAGTTCCTGTGAGACATAGTAACAGGTGACAAAATATGGATTTATAGTTATGATCCCAAAATAAAGCACCAATCGAGCGTATGGGTCTTTCGAGATGAGCCGAAACCAACCAAAGTGGCGCGCGTGCAAAGTGCCTCTAAGCGGATGATTGCTTCTTTTTTTTATTAAAACTGGATACGTGACTACTGTTGCTTTGGATAATCATTGTACCGTGAATAGATCATTTGTTTGCGAAAGTTATTGACAAATTCCGTAAAAATAACCGTAAACGCCGTATCATCTTGCACCACGATAATGCCAGTTCTCACACGGCCAGACAGACAAATGAATTTTTGCAGGTTGACCTTATGAGCGATCCCGCGTACAGTCATGACCTGGTACCTTGTGACTTTTATTTATTTCCAAAAATGAAGAACCAGTTACGCGGTCAGCGATTTTTATCACCTGTAGAGGCTGTCGAAGAGTATGAAAAATATGTTTCAGAGATTGTCACGGAGGAGCGGCATAAATGTTTTCAAAATTGGTTCATTCGTATGACAAAGTGCATTAACGCTAACGGAGAATATCTTGAGAAATAATCAATTCATTTCTGACCATTCTTTTTTTATTCTTTCGTATTCTTTTTTTATTCATTCCGGAAACTTATAGTGCGCTCCACGTATATACTCGATGGTTCCAGGTAATTTTTGAATGTACGATTACCTAGTTTCTTTATGGCAGATGAGGCAAACCGTCTTATTATTTGTTTCTTAGCATAAATTAAATTCATTAAGAATATTTTAGCTAAAGTCACGCTTAATCTGCCAGACGGTAATAAATTTTAATCTTTTCTTTTGCAGAGATCTTTCTTAATGAGTTCCTTAGTTAGATATTTTATTTATACTGATTTTCCTTATTACTAATAAAGAAAAAATCCTTTGTACTATTAATGGCTAAAGTTGCTTCAGCTGTACCAAGCACAAGTTCGGTCGTGTATGGAGTACTGTTGCCACTTATGGATGGCTCTGCTAAATATCAGCTGGCCACCTTGGATTCATTCAACCGTGACTTGGAATTGGTAGCGGCGAAGCTGTAGAGCCTTAAACACCGCCTCCGCCACCCCCGCCGTAAAGTTGCTTTCTTATCGGTATTCTACAGAATATTCCACCCCTGTGGATATTCCCAGGACTTCCACATTTATATGGCGAGCGGCTAGTGGGTGGAATTCCCTACCTGCGGACTTATTCCCCGAACGCTATAACTTGGATCTTTTCAAGATGAGAGTGAATGGGCATTATTTAGGTATGCATGCTACATTGTCGACCTCATCATCATTCCCCATCAGGTGAGAAGGAGGTTAAATGCGCTCTTATTTTTTTTAATAAAAAAGTTTACAAAAATCTATTTTATATTTATTGCAAAATGCATGTTATTACAATGAACACATACTTAAACACATTCAGAACTATGCTTTAGTGGACCATGTTCCTAACAAGAACAAGCACTTAATAATGTATAGTGCTCTTCTATTTCATAAGCCGTATGTCGCGTGCAATATTTCCATGTAATTAAACACGGCTGTCCTTAAAACTTCAAAGTCCATTCATGTTTCTCTGTATATGTCTTGAACGTCGCCATTGCTACCGCGAACGCCACGTGAAGGTCGCATTCAATTATACGCCCGACACTCTAAGGGGTGATGGAGCAGTTGCTAGGGTTGCCACTCTGAGCTTTAAATCGCAAAGATCTGAGGGGCATTGCTACTGTGCCCGTCACTCCAAGACATAAGTTGAAAAATTCCATGTGCCTGTAATTTCATCAGCACCCTTACGTTTCTAAACCGGAATACAGTACCTAATGGTCACATTATTGCTTGGCGGCAGAAATAGGTAAGGTGGCAGTACTTCCCTGGACGAACTCTTTCACAAGGAGCTATACTTAGAATGCCTTTTGTGTTCTGCGTCTGCTCTATTATTATATGTTTATTTCATTGAAATTTTCTTCAAATGTAGTTTAGAGTTACAACGGCGACTTTTAGCAGCGTAGCGTCGATTGCAAAGTGTAGCGTCGATACAATCGCGCGATTGCATCGATGCAGTCGTCTGTAAATCCCAAGTGTAGCGATGCAATCGCGCCTTTGTATCGATGCAGTCGTGCGCTTGCATTGCCTTTGCATTGCTGCTTAAAATCGCGCGCGTTTGTAAAGGTAGACGTTTAGCGACTGCATCGCGTTTGCATCGCTGCTAAAAGTCTCCGTGTGTAACCGTTCAAGAACACAGAAAGTTATACTTTTCCGTTTTTGTGCAAAAAAGTTTTTAAATTTCGATAAGTTAAAAGTTAACTAGACAAGAGTTTCTGTATTTGAATTTAATTATGAACACTTTTAACTAAGCAGAAAAAGGAATAAAATTAAGGAAATAAAGTAATATGTTTTTTACATTGTTATTTATGAATGTGTTTATTTCGCGCCAGACTTTTGAGCGTTTTTTTTACACACACTTATAGCTCCGCACTAGGGAAACCCTGTATAGTGGGTGCCATGGATACACACATGGGTAGACAACACCAATTACAACCAAACTCACTAGAGAAATAAATGTAGGCCATACAAATATTTATCTCGGCTCAGGAATCGAACCCGGGACCTCTACATAGTCCAGAACGGTAGCCGTTACTCAGACGAGGCAGTTGTGTTTAAATGTCAAATGTGTTTATCAAAAAAATTGTGCGGATGAGTGTGTTTGAGTCTTTCAATTTTATTTCAATTATTATAAACCCTAGATTTTCATAAAATTATTACGAAGCATTAATTAATGCTGTAATTGTGTTTAAAGTTGAAATTTGTTATGGAATTGCTGATATGAACTTTGCAGGATGTTTTAATTAAACCGCAAGTTGCAAAAGGTGATCTCAATAGATTCAATAGATTTCTCATAGATGGCGCTACGACTAAAAAGTCGTTGAAAGACCAAGTACAAAGACACGACGCAAGCACATAGAAAAATTCGTGAGGTCCGTTGGTTCGTTCCGTGGCTTAGTTGGTATAGCGTCTGGGACGGTATGCAAGAAGACGTCGGTTCGAATCCGACCGGATCGAAGGATTTTTTTCTGAGTGTTCGATCTTTGTATTAATAATTATAACAAACTAGTGGAGTAATTTCACAAAAAATAATTGAATATCAATTCAATAAAAATTTAATTAATACATTGTGTACTTTACACAATTTACGTAAATTACATAATATTACGGCAAACACAGAAAAATTACCCGTATTCGCACAATTCTATCGAAAATCGTCGTGTTTTTATGTCGTTAAGGTTATTGGACACTCGTGAAGTGTCAAGTAGTTTGCAAGAGCCTCTTTCCGTCCTAGTAAAATAATGCAATATTGTTATTACATGATATTACAGGTCTTGTTAACGATGGTTGTGTTTAAATTACTTCGTAAACCCTACTGGACTCTCTTATTAAGGCCACCCAGTTCCGCGGGACTGCCACAGTCGGCCTACTGACATTTTGTGTACATTCGTCGAAGTAGCGATCGAATTGTTGATGAATGAATTTGCTTTAAAACTAATTAATTAGTTTTAGTAGTTTCTCATGTTTATATTAACAATTAAGTCCTAGAGAGAAAAATTTGATCTTTTGTAGGATCGATTGAAAGAAAATAATAAGGAAATAAGTACTTTTAAAACCTATTCAATTATTCTATATATGCAAACTGCCTCCATGGCCGAACGGTTACCATGCTGGACTGCCACGCAGAGGAAAAATGGCGGGAAAAATATTTGTATGGCTTATTTTTATTTCTCTCGTGAGTTTGGGTGTAATTTGCGGTTGTCAATGACACCCGCAACACAGGGATTCCCTAGTGCGTGGCTATGTTGAGTGTGTTAGTTATTATTGTTATTATTAATCATTAAAAAAGATGACCGTTTAGATTTTTGGCCTGCTTCTTTTGCAAATTTAAAAGAAGCACTTAAATACATGCCATTTTAAATTAAGTATTTGAATGTCGCTCCAAATTATTTGTTTGTTTTCCAAGTTTGTGTCAACTTTGGCAAAATGTTTATGCAATGATTATTCAGCGCGTAAGGTACAAACGATTACTTTTCAAATGTGTTTTAATTTGTTTCATCTCGATAATAAATTTTGCCCTCGCCGCCAATAAGAAACAAAGACAACATTATTTAAATTGATTAAGTACTCTATTTGCTGGCACAGTTAACGCTAATATATTAAATGATATTGATATAATTTATAAATAATTAAAATTATATTTAATTGACAATAAAAATAATATTTTAGTGTGGCCTATTGGCCTATTGGCTTCTTTTAATTGTAAAATGAGCAAGAAGGTAGACCAATTTCTCTGCAGACCGATTACCACAGAACGAATAATTAGATTTCAAAATAATATCGGCAACAGTTTAAATTCCCTATCCCATATACCGGAGGATCCAAATACTTTATATAACACGATATTTGGTTTAATTAAAAATGAATTTGACAATATATTTAAATCGAAAACATTAACTTTCCATAGAGAGACTAAATTCAACGACTGGGCAACAGTAGGTATTCATAAGAGTAGGTCTCGTTTGTATGAGCTATATGCTATGAAAACTTATAATACTAATTCCAATTTCATAGAATATGTTAGAATTTATTCGAAAATATTTAAAAAAGTTTGTGTAGCTGCTAAGGTTAAGTTTCACAGCGACAAAATTAGACAATCGATAAATAAATCTAAAACTACTTGGAGCATAATAAATAAAGAGTCAGGCAGAGTTAAACTACACGATAGAGATATAGTTTTAGAATTAGACAGCAAACTTATAAAATCTAAAGATAAAGTAGCCCAAGCTTTTGAATCGTTCTTTTCGGAAATTGCTGTGAACACTACAAAATCATTAAATTCCTCCCCTTCAGTTGCTATTGATCTCCTAAAGGAAAATGTTAACGTTTGTGGCAGTTTATTTAATTTTCGTCATGTTAATCCACAAGACATCATAAAAGCTTTTAAGTCAATACATGTTAAAAAAACTGAAGATCTCTGGGGCATATCAACTAAAGTTATAGACTCAGTTATTAATCTCATTTCCCCACAGTTAGCTGTAGCTTTCAATAGGTGCGTTGACGAAGGTGTTTTTCCCGATTTAATGAAATACAGCAAGGTTATTCCCTTATTCAAAAGCGGTAGGAAAGTTGATCCTAGCAACTATAGGCCCATTTCAATTTTACCAGCTTTAAGTAAAATATTCGAAAAGGTTATGCTAACTCAATTACTGTCCTATTTCGGTAGGAATCATATTTTTCATAGTGAACAATACGGGTTTACTAGTGGTAGATCGACTAGCGATGCGGGGGTAGCGTTACTAAAACACATCTTTGATGCTTGGGAAAGGTCCCAGAACGCTATTGGTGTTTTCTGTGACCTCTCAAAGGCATTTGATTGCGTTGATCATAATACTCTTATTAGTAAGCTGGAACATTACGGTGTAAATGGCAAGGCGTCGAAACTTGTCTCGTCATATCTCAACGGTAGAATTCAGAAAGTAGGCATAAATGGAGCGACTTCTTTGGGTTCTCCAGTAAAAATGGGTGTTCCGCAGGGCTCAATACTCTCTTATTTCTGATTTATATTAATGATCTGCCATTCTTTGTTAAGGACCATTGCGAAATAGTGTTGTTTGCTGATGACACATCCTTGATTTTTAAAACAGACAGACATGACATTAACTATGACCGTATTAATGATACCCTCTCTAAAGTAGTTTATTGGTTTAATGCTAACAATTTATTGCTTAATGCCAAGAAGACAAAATGTGTTAAATTTGAATTACCTAACGTAAAATCGACTAGTCCAAGCATAGAAATAAACGGAGAAAAGTTAGACCTTGTTAATAAAGCAGTCTTCTTGGGAGTGACCTTAGATAGTAAACTTCAGTGGTTTCCACATATATCGTCCCTGGCCAGCAGATTAAGCTCCGCTGCATACGCAGTCCGCAGAATACGTGAGCTTACCGATGTTAGTACTGCTAGACTAGTTTACTTTAGTTACTTCCATAGTATAATGTCCTACGGGATTCTCATGTGGGGTAAAGCGGCAGATATTCAAACCATATTTGTATTGCAAAAACGAGCGATTCGTTCTGTGTACCGTCTAGGCTCTCGGGTATCTCTCAGAGAAAAGTTTAAGGAGACTGGTATCATGACTGTGGCATCACAGTACATTTACTCAAATATTTTATATGCCCGTAAAAATATACATAATTTCAATAAGAAAGAAGATATCCATAATATTAACCTTAGAGCTAAGTCCAAACCCATGGTACCACGATTTCGTTTAACCAAGGTAAACAACTCTTTTATGGGGAACTGTATACGTTTTTACAATAAGATTCCGGAGCATATATTAAGTTTATCATTTCCTAAGTTTAAAAACTACATTAAAAATATTTTGATCGAAAAATCATATTACAAAATTGAAGACTACGTGTTAGATAAAGATGTATGGAAAGACGACATGGCTCCTGAATCCACACAAATTTGATTCAAAATGTATTCCATAGCATTTAAGTTTATTTGAAAAGAGCAATCCCTAGAGTTTCTTGCTCGTTCTTCTCAGGGAGGTCAGCGTAGTGAACGAGCAGTACCTTAAATGTGACGTTTTCAAGTGTAAATTTATTTTACCTATGGAATAAATCATCTTTGACTTTGACTTTGACTTTAAGCATTTACTGTATAGTTTGTTTAGTAAATATTATTAATTTAGAAAATAAGTAAAATATTATTTTTATTATATTATTTTTAATATCATTAGTAAATTTACCATATTTACGTAAGTTCATATTTGTACAATTTGGTTAAAACTGATTTTAATCAATCTTAATAAAAAAAATATGCTTTTTTTATTTCAGTGTAGATAAAAGTACCTTAATAGCAACATTTCCATTTAAAAAAGAAGATTTCCTTATTTTAAACTCGTTACGAAGGTCGGTTACAATGACGACTGATATACTGGCTTACAGCTCAAGTTTCTGATAGTGGAGCGATCTCAAATGGAAGTGCTATATCATGTTGTGTCACAAACATGACGGCAATCACTACACTGGCGTTCGGCGATATTGATATATATCTTGAAACGGCAGAAGCGTGAAGAAAATTCCGATAGTTTTGAAAATCACTTTTATTCGCGCGCATTAACTAACACCTTGTCAGTTGAGTTCGGTATAATACAATTAAATGTGCGTTTTGTACTGTTTTATATTCAACTCAGTAGCGTACACAACATTTGAAACTGTTTGACGTGACTCATGTTAATTATGATAGAAATTGAGATTACATGCTAAAACATCAGATTTAATTAAAATATAAACTCAAAATCTGACTTCAATTATAATTCAGAAAATATTTGGTAAAAAGGGAAGATAACGTTACAGCAAACAAATGACAAAACGGGAACACTATCACTAGTTACTACTTCTCTATATCAATAATGAAATAAATAATGTAATTAATATTACTAACGTTTTGATTAAGTAATAATGTATTTCTCAATAATGAACAATAATATAACCGACCTCTAAAGCGATTCATCCCCTAGTTTGCCATCCTTGGACGTGGAATATTTTCTTCTAATTTAAATGGGACCACTACTGAGGTATCCTCTTTCCAACGAAAAAAGAATCATAAAAATTGGTTCTTAAATTATCAAAAGTTATCGCGTAACGTACAACGTACAAAAAAAACATACAGTCGAATTGTGAACCTACTCCTTTGTTTAAAATTGGTTAATAAAGAATCTTATTTACCATACTACCATGTCCGAAAGTTGAGAGCGTCAATGGTGATGGCAGAAACAAATAATCTCTTTCGAAATTAGGTTTTTCTCGTTGTTAAATTAGGATATGTAGGAAGAGATAAATATTTTTTTGTAATATTTATTTTTCTGAACTTATGAGGTGTAGAAACAATTACAGATCCGGATCATTTAACGACTCGTGAAAAATTTATAAAAAAAAATTCCGAACCACAACTGTGCCACAACCAAATAATATTTTTTACGTGAACCATAGATAAAAAGTCACTTGTGTATAGTTGTGTTCATTTTGTATCTCAATGTAAACTGAATGCAGATAAGCAATACCGTGTCAACTAAAATGGCACCTAAAGACCTTTTCGTTGTTTTTGATAGTTTGTTCTAAAATTTTTATATAAAATGAAAACTTTTGCTGTTGTGATATGTTGTTGGGGAATTATAATAATAAATCACAACAACTCATCATTCCTAAGGTGGCAATTGCAAAAGTTTTCATTTTACCAATAAATTTTAGAACAATCTATTAAAAACAATGAACAAATCTTTAGTAGCCATTTTTGCAAAATATTGATCATGTTAGTTGACACGTTATTGCTTATCAGCATCCACTAATAATGAGAAAAAAAAAGTTTTATTACCAAAACAATCAAAATTATTATTTTTTGTATTAAAATTCGTGAAATTTCAAATTTACTATCTTCTAAGTAGGTACAGACTTGTTTTTATATTACAACTGCGATTATTATTTCCGATTTTATAATATTATAATAATTGCCATAACTGGGAAGTGCCCTAGTAGCATTCCGTAGCACTGGTATGAGTACCAGCACTATGAGTAGTACAGGGTTCTCTAGCTCGAGATCAGACAATTGGTGTAGTTGTCTGGCACATATAATTATATACACATATATGACTAAACATTTAAAAAATATATTTCATTGTTTGGTAAATTTCAGTTCGAAAATACTGCTCAAGCCGAACAGTCATACAAGACGAAACCATTAGTCGGTGTACCCTACTAATGATTTCGTTTAGTACAATAAACAATGAAGAGTAATGGGCGGTTGTTCAATTATGGCGGCGTCTAATTCCGCCCACATTCGCTCAGCCTCAAGTCCCGAGATCAACTTGAAATGCCCTTGAGGTGCGGTACTGGAACTTGGAACCTTACCATCGTACTTAAGATCGTCTCCATTATTAATTGTTGCTTATATGTATTATCAAAATTTTTATGAACGACCTATACGGGAGCAATAATTAAGGCATTGTGGTAGTAAATACATTAGTGCTTCGATTAATTTGCTAAATCTTACCGACATTGTGTAATTTAATTAAAAATTTCACAGTCAATCTCAACTAAATAATTAATAAACAACGTGGGGTAAAAACCTATTTGGTAGGGCTTGTAAAGTTTTGGGGGGTTTATTCTCGTAAGCCTACTATCTTCGTCATGAATGAATCGCATTGTCTATTCCACAGAATAACAAAGACTAATAGCGTTTGAGCGCTTACAGTACCGCGGCTCTTTAATTAATATCCCTGAAACATTTTGACAAAATAAAGGATTTTCCCAAAACAAAGGTAGAGCAATAAAAAACTGGTCATTTTTCATTAACAGGTTCATACCCATCTTCCTGTCTGAAGTCAAAAATTTCTCAAGGGATCAACCGAGATATAACATGTAACATCATCTTGACGGCAATGAGAAGTACACCTTAAAAATAAATTTCTATTTCCCGGAATCTTACAAAGCGTACTTATATGACTCAGGTGTGGCCTTAGGCATGTGATAAAGTGTAACATTGTTTATCAAAAGCCTACGTTGACAAGATTTGAAGAATACGCACCCACCTCTTCTTTTGTTATGCTAATGCTAAAGTGAGGGATTTTGTGAAATACATAGTTTTAGTAACTCCGAAATATTATTATTGAAATAAAGGATCGAATTGGAGTTTCCATTGGGCTCTATTGAAATGTGTATAATAAAATTTTCAATTTACTGTCAGATGGTAGGCACGGCCATTCCTCGGCGAACTTTTGGGATTCAGAAAAAAATTAACGCTATGTTTATAATACATCTGATCGTTATTCCTCTTTGGAAATATATATTGAATGCAGTTTATTCGAATATTATTGACATTAGGTAGTTTTATTCGGAATACTTCTTCTAAAGGATGTACTTGTTCAGCTTGTTCAAACGTAGGAATCTATAATGAATTTTGGTTTGTATTTTCGGCAAGAGACGGCAAACATTTATCTGTGACTTCTTAAGTGACCATAACTTATTCATGATTTTAATCATACGCTTGCATCACACTTACTACTCTACCCGCATTACAAATGCAGACTGACGTAAATATACGGAGGGCGGTTTTGGAAATTTTATAAATATTCAGTAAAGAGGGAACGCTAGGGCTTAATCGCATTATTATGAATCCCCGAGGCCGAGGGTGACATGACATGCTTAAAAAAAAAGCGAAAAATCGGCTGTTGAATACTGCCGACGAGTGACCTTTCACTTTAGTTATTTCGTAAAAACAGCGTAGGAGGTTTAGGATTAATCTGTTCAGAAGGTTGTTTTAAACGAAATAATTCGACAGAGAAGTTTTTATTTGTAGCTTTAAAAACATCTTCTTTTATCCTGCTCTGCTAAATGCAGCATTTCCAAATAGAGAGTCCGAGTAAAAACGCGATAAACACTTTTTTAGATATTTAAGCAACAAATTTATTAACATAAATATATCTAAGCAATATATTTATTAACATAAACTTATTCCTTAGATATCTAAAAATATGTTTCTCGCGTTTTTCTAGAAATGCTGCATTCACCAGAGCAGGATAAAAGAAGACATTTTTAAATCTAAACAGCATTTACAATTTGCATTTAAAATTAAAAGTTACTTCGTACTATATGGTTACATAATAATGTAGCTTTTTTATTGATTCGTAAAGTAAAAGCTTAGTTATGTGTCCTATTGTAGTACATCGTGACTGGTTTAGCAATAACGTGTTTCAAAGTCAAAGTCAAGTCAAGTGTTATTTGCTTACCTATTAAATAAACATTATAATCAAAGTCAAATAATGTTTATTTAATAGGTAAGCAAATAACACTTGAAATTGTAATACTGATTAAACTCTACGCTCATTCGTAAGGCAGATTCCCTTGAGAAGAATGAGGAAGAAACTCCAGGGGTTGCTCTTTGTAAATATACATTTAAATACATTTATCATTACAATGTTTAATTTAAACATCTTAGATCGAGATTACTTGAAAGAGCTTAACGGATCACTATTACGGATTTTTGTCATCCTAGTACGCAGAAGCTTTATTATACCTTTAGTATAGTGTTTGTTTCACAATAGTTTTAAGCCTAATGGCAAATTTTGAATGTCAATCGGAATCTTATTATAGAAGCGTATTAATTGCCCCTTAAATGAATTTGTGACAAAATCTATATCATATATCATCTTCTTGGTTTCTTGATGATTTCCGACCTCCGAAGAGGCTGAGCTGCTATATAAAGTAGTTAAGGAGACAATTAGGTTAAGAAACGTGTAGATTAAGAGAGCCACTATGAGGTTGGCATTTGTGGAACCCTCTATAACCAAGGATTAAAAAAAATCTATTCCTAGTTTTAATAATTACATAAATAATTCCAGAGAAAATGGCGACAACCTGGCGAAAATGAATTTTAGACTTTATGAAGACGACTGTCAAAAACAGCAAGTTTATTTTTATTCCTCGTATTAATGATATATCTGTCACTATTTTGCATAAAAAAATTTATATTTTTCTTAACATAAATAATATTTTCATAAATGTACTGTGATGTTCGTGTAAGAATGTTAATCTCTTTATTTAAAATAGGAAACTACACGTAGCAATGGGTCGACAAGTTGTATGCTGTTTAGCACCGCGCCAAATAATAGGGGTTAAAGTATGAAATTGCCGATTTGTACTGAAAATCTAAATTGTTTATTTTTTAAATTTTTAACAAATTTATTTAATCAAAATAGTTGCCATTATTATCTAACATTGCTGCCATCTAATGGGAAGGTTATTAATGCCTTTGCGATAGAACTCCGACGATCTAGACTGCACAAACTGTGTGAAAGCATTTTGTACTGCCTCCTGGGAAGAAAACTTCTTGTCACGTAGATAATTGTCCAAATCACGAAAAAAATGGTAGTCCGTTGGAGCAAGGTCTGGTGAATACGGAGGATGACGAATGGTTTCTAACTGCAGTTCCTGAAGGGTCAAAATGGTTTCTCGTGCTGTGTGCTCGACACGCCTGTCGAGAACAGTTGTAGTGGCACTCAGAGCTTTAAATCGCAAAGATCTTAGGGGCACTGCCACTGCGCCAGTCACCCTGAGACATAAGTTGACAAGTCCCACGTGCCTGTTATTTCACCAGCACCCTTACGCATCTAAACTGGAACGTAACAATGCTCACATTACTGCGTGGCGGCAGTAATAGGTAAGGTGGCAGTACTTCCCTGGACGAACTCTTTCACAAGGAGCTCTAATGCTACTAAATTTATATTAACTTTTTTCTTTCATGTAAAAGAGTTTTAAGTGATTGTAATGTTGAGAAACGTCGCGTAAATGAAATTTACTGAAGAACTGTTTTAATGAGTTGATCTTAACTTGTTGGAAGAACGTATAAAAGTTATAAAATAAAAATAGTTCAGTGTTTTTCTCGTCAGTCTGTTACTCTACATTTAGCGTCACCAGCATACCTCTGAGAGTCTGAATGTCTGAGTCAAGCTCGATCAAGATCAGATGTTTAAAGTCCTTGCATTAAGAAAATTCTACGATATGGTACTGCTGTTACCAATATTCACCTGATGGAAAGTGATAATGAGGTCGACGATGGATCGTGCACACCTAAATAATTATTAAATCGTGTCACACACTCTCCGAATATATGTTTATTGTAACGTCCTGCTGCTCACTCTAGTACATAAGGTCATTGGTAGAAGTTAAGAATATAGCAAATGAGTCCTGTTCGCCATAATTTCGTTATAGAGATAAATAATTGTGCTAAAAATAAAACTTACCTATACTCTGACTAACCCAAATTCCCAGCATATCGAGCTGTAGCAGCCGATGGTAGAGACTAGCGCCGTGCGCATGGTTCATGAAGAGATGGTAGAGGAAGGAGCCTAGCCAAGGGGCCAGCGCTCCAAGGAGGTGGCACATGGAGAGGAACGACGCTCCTCCACCCCATGGCAGCAGCCTCGGGAGGACTACTATCATGAACACTAGGGATACACCTGCAACAAACATTTAAGGTTACTTTAGCCTACAAAATGTACCAGATGTGCAAAAACGGACAATGATGGAAACCTCTGGACAATAACTTGCATCCGTAATGCCATTATGTATCTGAGCGTTAACTTTTAGCCGATTTCAAAAAAGGAGGAGGCTCTCAATTCGACTGTATTTTTTTGTGTATATTACGCGATTACTCCAACACGGTCACCTATCAGAAGTCCGAAATGACATTTTTCAGAAATAACGTTTGCTCTAATTTTCATAATCTCGAAAGTAATTTTGAGAATAAAATGTTTTTTCTTTTTAACCTAACTTAACCTAACCGAACCTAATCACGTCTTTGCGATAAACATCCAACACTACCTGAAAGAACAACGGTTTCGTTATAATTCGGTTTTCCGTGTAATAAACATTCGAACAAACGTTATTTCGGAAAAAATAAATTCGAGTTTGTGACAGGTTACCCTCCCACACTTGTGAGCCGATTTCGATGATTCTTTTTTTATTGGAAAAGGGGTACCTTGGTAGCGGTCTCATTCAAATTTGAAGAAAATATTCCACCTCTAAGGACGGCAAATTAGGTGATGAATACGATTTATTGGTTTTTACCCACTTTCCGTTAACAGATTTTAATAAAATTTGGGAAATATATGTAATTCCATAAACTTATGAAGTCGGTTTTTTTTATAAAAAAATTATAATAATTTATTTTAAGCAACAATTCAATTTATACGTGAATTCGTTGTAACTGACCTTTGCTGAGAAACCTACACCTAAAACGCACTACTCCTTGATAGAACGTTAAATCTCTGTATATGTAACTATATTTTATAAATAAAATTTGTACATATGTATGTAAATCTCAATGTTAAGAATATTTTTCTTTCGTATAAAATATTAATTTCTCTTTTCAGGAAATTAGAATCAGCAATAATAATAATAACAAGTAACATTAGGAGGATACTTTATGAAGACCCATTGCTTGAAACTATAAAAAAATATTTCAGTCAAGTTGTTTTCACTGTTTTGATTAACAAAATTATACTTTATAACTGTCATTATTTGGAACTATATATCAAAACTTAAAAATTCGAGTAGATTTTTTGTAAAGACACCTTTTGCAAGGGATGAAAGAAATTGTGGTAAAATAAGTTATATACCTGTTAATTTATACTCGCTATTACGCAGATATTTATCTTACGTCGTGGTGGAGGGAAATTCCAATAGATTAGAGGAACAAGGGACATCGCTTATGTTTGACCTTGTGGTTGAAAGTGGCATTGTTAAAGCATCTCCTGGAGAGAACACACATTTAAATCTTGCTAGTCATTGTATTACGTTTACGTTGTTTTCTCTTCAAACCAAACACTGCACACTACAAACACTTGCACCTACAGCGCTGGATGAGTGTATCCCGTATTCGATTCCCAGTAAAATCAATTTGGGAAATGAACTTCACTAAATTAGTTCTGGTCTGAGTGCTCCAAGTGATGCCTCGTAGTGAATTACGTTGCATTGGTTCTTATAGTACAAGGAATTCCCTAATTTGGGACCAGATAATTGGTGTGGTTGTGTGGTATATTATATATATATAAGTAATACCGTGTTTACTGTATGTCTATATGAATTAAGAAGGTACAACGAATAAACAATTAGCTTCTATTTGAAATTAATTTTTAATTGTTATAAATTAATATTTGACGATTAATCTAAATAGTAATCGCAAAAGTTCAAGATCATAAATTACCTACCTTAAGTAGAAATCATAATTTTAAAAACAATTAGAGTCTAAAATAGAGATAAGAATAGTATATTATATATAAATATTTTTTATTTATACATATAGACAATGGCACATCAGGGGTCTACTCTCGATCTCCGTCCGAAACAATTACTGTCAAATAAGTAATATTCGACAAAATAAAAAGACAAGTATCCAGTATGAAGCTTCATTCGCATCACGCGTCTTTTCATTTGGTCAAGTATTGCTTATTTGGCAGTAATTGTTTCGGACGGATGTCGGACGGAGATCGGGAGTAGACCCCCTGACTACACATTTTTGTTCGAAAATCGCCTCTAGTGCAACGGAACAAGATACGTCAATGTGTAGCTTGATGTGCTGGCGTGGTACATAATAATATTGGCACAGTTTTGATGTTATACAATTTTTAAAAGTTTCTCTATTATGCACCATTTGGTATACGAATATTTCAAACATAATTAATTATCGACATTGACAGTACAAAATAAATAAAAAATATTTAAAGTATTTCATATGTACAACATTTATAGATTTATTTTTCATATGTAAGTATACCTACATTTATTTTTCTGGTCATGTTCATTAGGAAAAGACGAAACATAGCACAGATACATACTTGTACCTACAGATGATTGTAGTGCTCTTTATTAAATTTTTTTACTCCTGTACTTGAATCTATCAATTATAATTTCATGAATCATATCACAAAGACGCTCTTTTTAGTTCTGAACCAAAATTCTATTGTCTATGGTACTCGCTACTGAACTGAAAAATAAATAAAATATCAAATATGACCCTATTCAAACGCTCTGCTGCCACCTGATTGGTTAAATGTGTTGTGTTTCAATATTTTGTGTTGTATGCAATTATTACATAATTAGGTCTCAAAATCGCGTACTCGACAAAGCCTCGTGTCGCACTTACTTTCAACTGCCTTCGTGGCCGAACGGTTACCTTGTCGCACTGCCACGCAGAGGTCCCAGGTTCGATTCCCGAACCGGGAGAAATATTTATATGGCCTACATTTATTTCTCTCGTAAGTTTAGATGTAATTTGTGGTGGTCTATGTGTGTGTCCATGGCACCTGCGACTCAGGGTTTCCCTAGGCGGGGTTATGTTGAGTGTGGGTTATGTTATTATTACTCGACATTAGGTACTCTCATTAGCATAAAATACGATTAAATATCACTTCAATCTATAGAATTTATTGTACAGAAAGACTACACAGATAAGTAATATTTTCCATATTTTTCGATAAAAATCCCTTTTGAAAGTTTTTTGGATGTTCGTGACGAAACTATAAATAAAAATTCATTTGGAGCCATGCGCCTGATGGTAAGCTACACGCCTATCCATAACAATTACAGTGCCACTCAGAGCTTTAAATTGCAAAGATCTGAGGGGCACTGCCACTGCGCCCGTCACCCTGAGATATAAGTTGACAAGTCCCATGTGCCTTTAATTTCACCAGCACCATTACCCTTCAAAACCGGAACACAGTAACGCTGACATTACTGCTTGGCGGCAGAAATAGTTAAGGTGGCAGTATTACCCTGGACGAACTCTTTCACAAGCAGCAATAATGCTACTAAATTTTTTTTTCTTTCATGTAAAAGAGTTTTAAGTGATTGTAATATTGAGAAACGTCGCTTAAATGAAATTTACTAATAGAGTTTAGAGTAATTTCTAACAAAATCGTTAAAACTTCACTGGTGTTGTAGGTCCTTTCATTGTATTCTTAAAGTCATGAGTGTTAGGTTTTGTCTAATTTTATGAATTTACATTACCGTGCAATAACTAAATTAAAAAGAAATTATAGATTTTTTATAGTTTTGATTGCATATTTCCCTTCTATTCTACTGCGTTTCATATTCTACATTTAAACTAAATAGGGAGCGAAAGAGTCCGCAGCCATAAATACAAGTACCATTAAGTGGAGACCATAATTTTCGCTCTGAAAAGCTTTCAGAGATGGTGTAGATCGATTGAAAGCTAAACAAGGAGAACTGGGTAAGTATACTTTCCTGAATAAAGGCAATCATGAAATTAAATCTATTTATACATATTTTCTTCTTATAATGACTGTGACCTTTTTTCTATTTAATGTAAATTCAATAAGCCGAATCACGAATATTTTCTTGTGGATTTATCAAAAGGCAGTGTTATGAACATTGTGATTTATCGATGGCGATGTTACTAATGGTTTGAAGAATGGTTTCGATGTATTGCCCCTTTAGTACGAATGTCACAACTATAATGGTAAAACGTTACGTAACATACTACAAAGTAAATATGTTCACTAGGATACGTGAAACGGTATTATAAATATTCATGTCATATTGGTGACAGAAGAAGAGCGTCATACCTACAGCTGCAAAACGTGCTGCATCAGAATACGTGCTCATATGAAACGTTTAAATAATAAAGCCACTCTTTTCGCCCCGATTGGGTTAGGCAGAGACACTAATGTGACAATCATTAATATTGTTTGCTGCATCAAAATATTCTTTCATTTTGCATGGAGCCGTTACCACATTAATACATATATTATGTACTTGTCTGTACTTTACAGCCGTTCAAAATTAAAATTATTAGAACCATAAGATCAGACCACAATACGACAGACCACAAAAAGGCTAGTAAACGTCTAACATTACATCTAAAAACTATATTTGTGAAACCGTGTGATGTTCCCGAAATGTTGAAGGATTCTAATATTTATTAGTTTCGCCAACAGAAATATACTATTATACATGGACACAATATAACACCGCCGAAGTTACTCGTATGTAAACCCAATAATAGGCAAATATAGCATGCACACAGCATCATACCAATCCATAAAATTGAATAAAATTGAAGTAGCTAACTACCGTTCAGTTTCAATATTAAATCAATTTTCCAAAGTTTTCGAACAGGTAGTCTATCTGGATCTGATGAATTATTCAATTAAAATGATGTGAGACATCACGGTCAATGTAAAGATAAGTCTACGCCTAGTAACCTAGTTAATTATATCACGGACTGAGCTAATTGTCCATAGAGGTACTCAAGTAGACACTATGTACCGATTTTAGCGACGCGTTTGATAGAGTGGATTATAGTACTCTCTTATCATAACTCCTTGACTGTACAATTCATGGGTCCTTGCTGCGATTGTTTGAGTCTTATCTAATATGATGTGTGCACCGTGTAACTTTAAACGGTTTCCAATCTAGATCCTACACAGCACATTCCGGAGTGCCACAGGGTTCCCAACTCGACCATCGTAGTCATTAATGACAATGCTACGTATAGCCGTTATCGTGAATACTTGGTGTGTATCTATGACCTTAAGCCGTACAAGGACGTTAAGTTTCTGTGGGTTGAATTAACGGCAATATCGCGATGATGCGAGGATTATGATATGTTATTTTACCCAATCAAGTGCAATCAAATATTAAGTAAACGAAAAACTAATACTGTTATTCTGAAAGATTTTCTTTATAATGCAGTTTATAGTGAATCAACAGTCAAAATCACATAATGACATTTGATATAATTTCTAAGGATATAATCACTCACTGTATTTAATCAACAAAAGGTATAACAAAAAAAGGCATAATTTCAATATGGATAATGAAACTTCAGTATAACAAACATTAAATATAATGATTAAGTGATATAATGAACAAATAGTACAAGTACTACCAGTATAATGTATTAAATAATATAACACAATATTTCGTTTTACGATTAGTTGAAGCGCCCTACATTATGTTGATAAGATTTTTTTTATTCCATTAAATGTACAATCGCAAAATATAATTGTTTTTGTATAACTTTAAGTGCTTTTTGTGTTATAAAATATATTTATTACAACTTTAAGCAAAATATTTATTTGCATATACTAACCTAACCTAAACCCACAGGAGGAGGTCAAACTAACTAGGAAATGCAAACGAATCCGATGCTGGCAGCTTTGTCATATACTAACCTAACCTAAACCCACAGGAGGAGGTCAAATCAACTAGGAAATGCAAACAAATTCGATTCTGGCAGCTTTGTCATATACTAATCTAACCAAAAACCAGAGGTGGGGGTCAAACCAACTAGGAAATGCAAACAAATTCGATTCATTCACTGTTGCACCTAAACACCACTGGAATTATATTAACTTTTTTTTCACACATACACATTCAACATTATACTCAGTGAATGTTATATCTGAAGTGTTTATATAAAATGAAAATTATGCCATCGGTATATTACATTGAAAGTTGTTATATCAATCGTCTATTATACCCAGTGACCTTTATATCATGCAAGAATATGTCAAATGCCTGTATACCATAAATTAATTATATCTGTTGAGAGTTATATGGACTAAAAATTTGTCATTTGTTGTTTTATATTACGAACCGCACCTACACTTATATACTATCAAAAATATGTATACATGAGATAAAACACGTACAATTTATTTTTAAGCGCATTAACTTGATTCCTGTCGTATAAGGATAAACAATGCTCGTGTAGAACAGACTACGACGAGCATCTTCTTCATTTCCAGTTATAAAAATTGAAGACTCGGAGGCAAGTTCACGACCAACTTTTCTGTACAATATTTTACATAGCTCGACACACCTCAAATAATGTATAAGGTTGATTTACGAAACGATTGATATGCGATACCCAGAAGGCATCAACGTTGCCCGGCATGAAAGATATTTTCGGTTTCCATGTCTCGTGCTAATGTAGGCCATTTTTCTCCGCTCTATCGTAACGGAAAAGCTTTCAACAACGTTAACTCAGACGAAGTTGACATCTTTCACGACTCATATAATACGTTCACGGGGAATGTAACAACTACTGTTCTCAAGAGTTGTATTACACGAGTTTATACTGTAATCTTTTTAGATAGCAGATTGATTTTTTAATTTGTAATGGCATAACATAACAAAGTTATAAGACAAGACAATGTAAGTTTCTGTGTGTATGTGCCGATGGTGTACCTAAATAAACAAAATACGCGAAGTCACTTCAAGAAGAACGGAATAAATAAAACCCGAGAACTTTACTACGTGATCAACCTGCTAACACCGGTGGTATTACCAGCTACTGCTTTTTTGTTTCTTTTTTCCGGGCCTGGAAATGTGAAAAAAGGTAACTTTTTATTATTAGCTATGAATAAAATGAAGTTTAATGTAAATTTTAAACAATAGAATATTTGATAGTTATCTAACACCAAATACTTTTTATTCGTTTTGGAGGGTAGACGTAAATTGAGGGTCAAATGTGAAAACACAATATCGGTTTTCCAATTTACTTTCCACATGTGAATTAATTGAAACTATAATAAAAGGAAACAACCTGTCATTAACTGCCTCTGTGGCCGGAAGACTTTCATACCAGACTGCCACGCAGAGGTCCCGGGTTCGATTCCCGGGCCGGGAGAAATATTTGGATGGCCTACATTTATTTTTATCGCGAGTTTGGATGTAATTAGTGGTTGTCTGTGTGTGTTCATGGCACGCGATACAAGGTCTTAGTGCGGGGCTATGAGCGTGTGAGTTTAAGAAATGAGTCTGTGTATTGTTATTTTGGATATCTATTTAAACCCTGCCACGTTACCCATTTCTGCCGCCAAGTAATGTCAGCACTACTATGTTTCGGTTTTGAAGGGTAAGGGTGCTGGTGAAACTACAGGCTCATGGGACTTATCAACTTATGTCTCAGTGTGACGGGTGCAGTGACAGTGCCCCTCAGATCTTTGTGATTTAAAAATCTAAGAGGCATTGCAACTGTTATGGACAGGCGCGTTGCTTTCCACCAGGCGCACGACATGTTCGTACCGTCACTTAATGTTATTAAAAAAAGAAAAGTAGAATCTCGTCTCAACGGTGACCTAAAAGATTATTATTATTTATTAGTGCATTTGTGTGTGCAAAGTGCTTTTTTCGATAATCAAGGACAATAGGTTATGATTTGGAAATAAACAGGGTGACAAACTTAAGAGTATTACCTACCTATGTCTTTGCACTATAGACCCATCAACTTGATGTACAGAAATAAGTTAACCCGCAACCCAAGGCAAGTAAACTCTTTGGTTTGTATCACTACGCCGCAGTCACTGCATGAACGCTGTACGTTTGGCTACAGTCTCGTTTCCGACCGTAACATTGAGAACCTGCTGGAAATATCTCGAACGTGGCACAAGGGGCCACTCGTGCAAAAAAATCCGCCGCAAACTGTAGGAATTTTATTTTCTTTTCTCTATGAATGTCAAGTGCACAAGGTTAAAAGAATTTAGATGTTTTTATGAGACAAAGTGACGAGATGAACACGTCGTACACCTGGTCGTAAGCAACACGCCTGTCCATGATAGTTGCAGTGCCACTAAGAGCTTTAAATAACAAAGATCTGAGGGGTACTGCCTCTGCGCCCATCACTCTGACTGACTGACTCTGACGTAACTTGACAAGTCGCACGTGCCTGTGATTTCATCAGAACTCTTACACTTCAAAACCGGAACACAGTAATGTGAGCATTACTGCTTGGCGACAAAAGTAGGTAGAAATGATTATAAACATCTCGATGCTTTGTTTCAAGTGGCTAAGTACCATATTTATGTTTCAACACGAGACTGTTAAACGTAAAACTTCTCAAAAATACGTGTTGTAATTCTTTAAGACAACCATGTTCTATATACATATGTAGCAGCCACCAGAGGTGCCAGAGTGCCAGAAATCAAACCACTGGATGCAGGTGAAAGGGTGTGAGTTGTCACCGCTGCGCCATGGTGATATAAGGTAGAAATAGTTGAGTCGTTGGTTGGTAGATGACTGGTTATATTTTGGAAAAGAAACTTGTTTATACTTATTTGGTACGTGCGTCTTTACGCTGATCCACCCACAGTGTACGGTCGTTACTTTTGCTTGCACTAAGACGTGCCTGAATGTGCCGGAAGAGGGTTTGACATTCTGGCACGTCTGGTGGCTGCTACAACATAATTATATGATTAACCGTCTGTTAGTAAATAGAAATAAGCTAAGGGCTTTCACGCGAGGGTTATGTCACTTTATTTTAAATTGCGCGGTTTTGCCGCGTGTCGATTTGTTGCCGTGTCCCATGTGTGGTGTATTGACGTTTGTATCTTGTTTTGTATTTATATACCAATATAAAATACGAGTCCTGTACCCCACCGTAGGTGGGGTCGGGCTCAGCCTGCGGCACTTGGTTGGGTTCGGTTTAACGGGGTGTGCTCATGCTCTTCGGTGGCACAGCAGTTAGTACTTTGGGCGCTTGATGAGGAGATCGATTCCCGATTTGCGCCAATTTAAGAAACAAACATTTCCAAGTTGGTTTTTGACCACTAATTATCATCAAATAATCTTACAAATCTTTTCGTGCCAATTTGCAGTCCGAGCAAAGCAAGTTTTTTCAACAGCCATTTACGTAAAAAATTACGGCTATATTGAAAAACGGCGGAAACAAAATTTTACCCCAAATTATGATTGAAGCCATGCCATTTTCAGTTGAATAAGAAGAAATTTTTATCTATCGCCAAAAAAGTTTGTATGGCAGCCATAGCGAAAATTGGCGAAAAATAAATTTTGACCGCTAGTTATTATTAAACACTCATACAGACCCCGACATGTCCATTTTCAATCGAATTAGAGCAAATTTTTATCTGCCGCTGAAAAAGTTTGTATGGCAGCCACATTGAAAAAAGGCGAAAAATAAATTTTGATCACAAATTATTAACAAAAACCTATAGAGACTCTCACATACTGATTTTCAGTTGAATTAGAGCTCATTTTTATAAACTCTTGTTTGGCGGACATATTCAAAAATGGCGAAAACCCAATTATTATCAAGCACTCCTAGAGACTTCCATAGAGACTACCATATGCCAATTTTCAAAGGGATCTGAGCAATTTTTTTTTCTGTCGCCAACGAACGTTTCTATGACGGCCATATTTGAAAATGGCGAAAATCCGGCGAAAAAAGAAACTTCTAGAGGCTTTCACATGCCAATTTTCAGCCGATTTTCAGAGCAAATCTTTTTCGACAGCTATTTTTAACGAAAAAACACATATATGGCAGCCATGTTAAAAAATGGCGAAAAGAAACTTTTGACCTCCAAATTATGATTAAGGACTCCTAAGACGCAAGATGAAAGGGTGCATGCCAATTTTCAACCGGATCGAAGCAAGTTTTTATTCGGCCGTCATTTTGAATTCACCATCTTGAATTATTTTTAACACAGGCAGTTGACCACTGTTACCCTCTATGACATTCCTTCGAGCACCTCGTACCTATCTCTAATAGTTTCCGTTATAGAAGACAGTGAAATTTGTATGGCGGCCATCTTGTTTATTTGAATTTAGAAAAATTTTTACATTCGGCGGAAATTGCCCAGGGTGTACCTCATAAAAGTGCACAAATATCCCTTCCATACATTATAGTTTTTGCAGGCCGTTGATCACAATCTCATATTTTCCACATTCAGGTCATCTCATACTTGATTATTTACTTTGGAACCTATCCGCGTACAACGGTATAATAGTTATTTTCGATACAAGTGCGGAAAGATTATTTACGAGTCTCGAGGCTTCAGACAAGTTAAAATGACAAATCCGCACGTGTATCAATAGACGTTTTTTAATACATTTGTGAAAAAATTACATTGAAAATAAAATAAAACAGTATTTAAAAAAAAACTCATTTTATTTCTTTGTCTGATCAAAATTCAGAGTACAATGGCAACTATTGCCAGTATTCAGCCACATTAACATTACTATTTTAGTGGCGCAGCGCGATCTCGCGTAATACTCACCTCCTGTCATTGTTAATACTCAATCAGCCATCTTTATGGAAAGTATTTTGGTATTTTTAAATGTAACCCGTTGTTTTATAAATGCAACAAATAATATGTTTGTAAGTTGTAAGTCAATGTTTGTAAGTAAATATATTTTAATGACGAATGACTTACGTCACAAAGCACATAAACACGAAAAATACCACGTTTTGAGCAACTGTATTAAAAATATCTTTTTAATACAGTTGCTCAAAACGTGGTATTTTTCGCACTACAAATCGTGCGGAAAGTTGGATTTCTCGCACTAGTGCTTTTTACTTTCCAGTTTTTTTTTAATTTACTGTTGTTTTAAGTCTTAAACATAGAACTAAAGAGATTGTATATTTATTTCACATTTATGTGCTTTGTGACGTAAGTCATTCGTCATTAAAACTTATATTTATTTACATATACTATATAATGAACGTATCGAGTGGAGGTCTATGCCTACCCCTGAATGGGTGACAGGCGAGATTTTTATGTATATATTTGTTTTATGTATTACAGATAAATTGTATCTCACTACCGTGCACGGGTTCCTAAAGAAGTTTAAACAAAAGTACCAGGACTTCATAATAAGAAAAGTGGTTACAGACCGATATTACAGAAAATAAACAAAAACAGCACGTTAGAACTAGATTTCCATAGACTTTTAACTAATGGTTGCAGTGGTTGTATTTCATTATTTTAATTTACTGGCAGAAAATGAGTTTTTTTTTAAATTCTGTTTTATTTTACTTTCAATGTAGTTTTTTCGCAAATGTATTAAAAAACGTCGTTTGATACACGTGCGGATTTGTCATTTTCACTTGTCTCGAGTCTTGACCCTCGCCTCTGTCTCGGGCCAAGATGCCTCGAGACTCGTGAATAATGACTAACTTTCCGCACTTGTATCAAAAATAACTATTTTTCCACCATATCGGAAAGTATGCGTTCTATTTCTATCAGTGAGTCTAAACTTGTAGCTTTATACATAGGGCACACTGTAATTTTTCGTAAATGGCCCACAAAATTTGATTGAGGCTCAGAAACCGGATCGCGTCACTTGGTGCAATGCCATGCTTACCAGATTCAACGAAAGGGCGTCAAATTTGGTGTGGGACATAGTAACAGGTGACGAAACATGGATTTATAGTTACGATCCTAAAACAAAGCAGCAATCGAGCGTATTAGTCTTTCAAGATGAGCCGAAACCAACGAAAGTGGCGCGCTTGCAAAGTGTCTCTAAGCGAATGATTAGTTATTTTTTTAAAAACTATAAAACAAAACTGGACAGGTGGCTACTGTTGCTTTGGAGAATCGTTATATCGTGAATGGTGATTGGTACACGACCATTTGTTTGCCGGAAGTTATTGACAAACTCCGTAAAAATAACCGTAAACGCCGTATCATCTTGTACCACGATAATGCCAGTTCACCACAGCCAGACAGACAAATGAATTTTCGAAGATGAACAACTTTGACCTTATGAGCCATCCCGCGTACAACTTTTATTTATTTCCAAAAATTAAGATCCAGTTACGCTGTCAACGATTTTCATCACTTGAAGAGGCTGTCGAAGAGTATGAAAAATATGTTTCAGAGATTGTCACGAAGGAGTGGCATAAATATTTTCAAAATTGGTTCATTCGTATGAAGAAGTGCATTAACGCTAATGGAGAATATTTTGAGAAACAATAAATTCATTTCTGACCATTTATACATTGACTTTTTATTTGTAAGTCAATGCATTTATAGTATTTTTTTCTTATTCATTCCGGAAACTTATAGTGCGCCTCACGTATATATAAAAACCACTGCAGTTTTTGTTAAGGCGTGCTTCCAAGTGGAATCCACCTGAGCAATAATATTTCTGTTTGGCAATAAATTCTTCTAAATTCTTCTAAATATAAGATTGATGTTCCTTACAAGCTTTTTATGTTTCTAAGGCCTTATTCAATAAATAAAGCAGTAAATCAAGTCAAGAGCTTACATATAAATCTGCCATTCTTCAGACATATTAATGGAAGGATGATATCATGACAAATGTATTTCGTTATATTTCTAGGCTTACCCAGGTTTATTTTTACGTATGCTTTTGTAAAATCCTTAAAATAGACATCTTAGCTCAATAATCACAGTGAGTGGCTTAGTTTTAGCACCACAACAAAGTTTAGGAGAGCAGTGGGAAAACTTTGAATTGCTATGATGTTCGCCCATCTCCGGCACGTAATTACACCGGAAGAAGTCGAAGACAAAGACAAAAACTTTATTGTTTGATGCTTCTTTTTTTTAGGAGCTTCATGTTCTTGTTGGTGTAACATCGCTATTTCACCTGTGCAAGCGTTCAACTGCACTACCACGAGCGGGATATGTTGCTGCGTTTTAGCGTGACAATGTTTCATATATACATCGTTTCGTAATTGACATGACATTTTAAGAATTTTTTTCATGCTTTGTATAAGAATATATAATAGTAATAAGAATTCCGGCTGGAATTGAACCAGCGCCTTCAAGCATACCGTGTCAGACGCTCTCCTTACTGAACTACAGAAGAAACACCAGACCTTACGAATTTTTCCGTTCTTGTTACAAATCCTTGTTTTTTAACGACTTTTTCGCCGTGGCGCCATCTGTGAGAAATCTGTTTCTTCTCTCAGCCAGCTTAAACCCTTCGATCCGGCTGGCATTGACCTAGCGCCTTCAAGTATATCATGGCAGACGCTCAAGCTACGGAACGAACCACCAGATCTTACGAATTTTTCTGTGCGTGCAAAGTTGCCTTAGACTTTTTTGCAATGGCGCCATCTGTGAGAAATCTATTTTCAAAAATCAAATCAAAATCAAACCAATCTTTATTTCATAGGTAAGCATTATAATACTTGAATTCGTCACATTGGTTAAACTCTACCGCGCATTCGCAAGCCAGAGTTCCTTTGAGAAGAATGAGCAAGAAACTTTAGAGATTGCTCTTTATGTAATAACATTTGTACACATTCAACATTTACAGTATATTTCTTGTTTTCAAACATCAGAGATCGAGACTACCTCCAAGAGTTAAACGGGTTACTTACTACGACGGATTTTTGTCATCCAAGTACGCAGAAGTTTCATAATAAATAACCTTTGGTATAAAGAGTTTGTTTCACTGTAGTTTATTACCTCGTGAATGGCAAATTTTGTATATCAACCGGAATCTAGATCATAGAAGCGAACACATTGCCCCATAAATGAATTTGTGACTTAGTGAAGACGACTATTAAGAACAAATAGTTAAGTTTTGTTTATCGTATTAATGTTATGTCCGTCACTTATTTTCATAAAGACATTCCTATTCTTCTTAACAAAAATTACATTTTCATAAATAGTCTGTGACGCTAGTGTAAGAATGTTAATTTCCTTAGGATCCCTGGGGATCAGATTGTAAATTGCCCTAACCACACGTTTCTGCAGGAGAAAGATTCTATTGATATCGGCAAGGATATCGGCGGCATTACCCCAAATTAGTTCACTCAGCCAAGTACCTTTACAGCTACCAGCGGCTGACTAGAAATTTCCTGTACTGTGAGTACCAGAGCAACGGATTTCAGTCCGAAACTGTATCCAAAGCACCCAAAACAGATCCAATTTAGGCAAATTCATTTTCCAAAATGGTCCTACCGAGAATCGTTGAGCCAACGAGCTCGTCAATATACTTTGTAATGGGTTTAATGTGTCCATTTGATTTTAATACAACACATATAATATGTGTATGTGGTATGCTTTTGTTTATATGTTGTAGTAGGTATTTATAATTCTAATACTTTTTAAATATCTGCGTTGCATCATACAAACAGTTCAAAATGGAATAAACGCGATTAAACAATGTAATAGGTTAGCTCACCTGTTGTCGGCCAGGTTGTACTGGCCATGTTCACGGGCTGACTACTGGCTGACTACGGGCCTTGTTTAGCCTGTGACCACGGGAATGCAACCTGCACGATAGAGGGTGGGTGTGCAACTAATTAATATTATATCTATTAAATTGTTTAATTGCGTTTATTCACGTTTTGAAATGTAATACATATACATGTTCAAGTAGGATTATATTTAGCAATAGTATATTTTTAATGCAATCGTTGAAGGTTCTTAATGACGATCACAGTGTTTGCGAGGCTTTGCCGAGTGGCCTAATTAATAGGTAGAAGATTTTAAGACCTAACTATATAATGATTGCATACAATACTTTTTCTACATTCTACACTACTGTAAATAAAATAATGAAACACAAAGAAATATTTAATGTATATTTTGTTCAATCCATGACAACAAACCCAATTTTTTTATTAAATTTTCACATTATTTATTTGGGTAGGCAAAGGTTCCACCATACAACCTCTTCATAATGTATTTAGATGAAAACCAAAAACCAAGAGAGACTAGAAGTGGCCAAGTACTGATTTTTTTCCATCCTCTAAGGATTGTAACCATTTTTTTTAAAATAAACGTTTATGGCCCGGTTGGAAGATCTTTAGGCCAATTTAACTAATTAGGAGGCAGTAAAGCGTTTGAGCAGCGTAATGTTTAATATTTTAATTAGCAAAATTACAACGTTTTTTTGTTAAAACTCCAAGGATTGTGTACAGAACAATAGACATATAGATAATAGAATTTTGATTCTGAACTAAAAAGAGCGCCTTTGTTATATGGTTTATAAAAATTATAATTGGCAGATTAAAGTAAAAAAAAAGTCGTGGTAGTCTAATGGTTTAACCTACTGCCTATCAGAGGGTCGTGCAGGGAGGGTCGTGAGGGTCGAATCCGGGCAAGAAAAATGAAATTTATCATGAACTTTTCGGTGAAGGAAAACGTCGTGATGAAACCTGCACGTCGAAGAAGGTTCACAACCCTCGGAAAACGTGTTAAGTTCCCAAGCCGCGGACTATGACCTAAACCCTGGTCTGAAAGGAGACCCGTGCCCAGCAGTTGAACTTATAAATAGGTAAATGATGATGATGATGATGAGATTCAAGTACATGAGTAGAAAAAGTATATTGAGCACTAACCTTACGCATCATATATGATATTCTTTTATAACTACTTCAACAACAATAAATGGAGTGTCAACAAAAAACAAAGGGTGTGTGAATCTTTTATTAGTTTTTATCACGAGAGTTCCATACACGCGATGCGAAGTGGGGGAAAATAAAAATTGCTGTTCGCGGTCATCGGGCTTAGGGCAATAATTGTCTGTAGCCATGGTGGTATGGCCTGCTAGCAAGTTTGCAACAGCTCTGTAAAACGTTAAAAAAATCACGGTGAAATAAAAATGTACATTTGGACGACCGTGTAAACTGATGTAAAAAATGTTATTTATTTTCGAAAATCCTCCGTTTTAGGTAGGTTTCAAATTTACGATCATATTAAGGCTAAGTAGGTATCTGCAATATCGATACGTCCGCGCGCGCCTAATCTCCATATGTGCTGAGGTAATTTTAAGGTAAACAGCCTTTGCTTGCCTTTTCAATTGATCTCTCTAGATTTCGCATTTTCACTCACTGATAATTTGGACGTTACATAGTGATAATACGTCATAATCTGGTTTATATGTAGTATTAAATTTATGTTCATTTTTGCACTTTACAAATTGGGTGGAACGAATAAATGTTAGGCATTTAAACAAAACTAGTATAACTATATATATTGGTATACTATCTCTCCTATTCTGTTGAATAGTATATTATGAATAGTATTACTTAAGTTTTATTCATGTTCATGTATTAAGAAAGTTTGGTTAGTATAAAAATAGTAGTTAAAGCAGTATTTGATATTTCAAATTTTATTTACATTTCACTGACCTCGATACGATATTAGTAACGTTATTAATAAAACAGTAATATGAGTTTAAGCACTATAGTTTATACTGGCGGGATATTAAGATAAAAAAAATTGGTTCTTAATGGAACATCAAATTAAAATCAAATAAAGAAATTGCTTACAAATTGTTTTTATTACGATTTACATTTATTGCTTCTATGACACATCAATCGATGTTTATCGACACTATTTGCCAGTCATTTCTTGTTATTACAACCGATGACGACGCTCCAACCTTGAAGTTCCTAATTGGTTTTTGGGTCGTTCTCAAGAAAACCATTTTCATGGCTATTGTCGTCGCCAATTTTGTTTTTTTCCTTTTCTAAGAAATGGCTACATGAAAGTAGCTGTCAGTAAAATTCAAATAATACGTCTATTTATAGAGCATAGAAATCCAAGAGTAAGTTTCTACGAAATTTAATTTTGTAGTTTGTTGGCTATAAAAATGACCACAATAATATGTTTGAAATCATGTAACGTGATAGGATTTAGGGTGTAGACATATCTGGGAGTTGATTATTTGAAATATTCTGCGTATATGAAACTCTATTCACCAAAGTCCTAATATTTTTTAATCTTTATACACAGTATACACATAGATTTAGTATATAGGTACCCAGGTACACATGATGTGCAATCGACAAATTCGAGTCGAACTTTATATATACGCATTTTACCAGAACTATACTTTCCGGTTTCCATGATACCAAAACAAAATTCATAGTTAATGTAAAATACAAAAAATCTGTGCGAAACAAGACTATTCTACACTGTGAATGTAACTAGCGCAAATAGCGTTTCTAAGAATATAATTGACATGGGTTTAAGTTTATATACATTTAAAAAACCAATAACATTTTTTAATCGATTTCCACCTCGTTGAAGTCTTTTCCATTGTCGTAGCACTTTCGTAGCGTTCTCTTGGACCTGTGATGCCGAATAATTACGGTTTAGCATTGTAATAGACTTTCGCTCATAATGTCTTTTAATTACTAAAGTTTGAATGAGTCCTTTATCTGAAAACATTTCGTCAGATTCAAAAGAACCAAAGTTTCTTAATCGTCGCATTTTAATCTAAAAATGACGACAAACGTTAAAAGAATAATGAGTCAAAATGGGCGTAAATCTAACTAAATTAGTGCATAAACTGCCTCCGTGACCGGAAGGTTACCATGCCACGCAGAGTTTCCGGGTTCGATTCCCGGGCCGGGAGTTTGGGCGTAATTTGTGATTGTCTATGTATGTGTCCTTGGCACACGCGATACAGGGTTTCCTAGTGTGAGGCCATGAGTGTGTGCGTTTATTGTTATCTTAAAATATTATTAGTAGCAGTAGACCTCCTCGTGAAAGAGTTCGTCCGGGGTAGTACTGCCACCTTACCTATTGCTGCCGCCGAGAAGTAATGTCAGCATTACTGTGTTCCGGTTTTGAAGGGTAAGGGTGCTGGCGAAATTACAGGCACATGGGACTTGTCAACTTACGTCTCAGGGTGACGGGCGCAGTGGCAGTGCCACTCAGATTTTTGCAATTTAAGGCTCTAAGTGGCACTGTAATTGTCACGGACAGGCGTGTAGCTTACCATCAGGCGCACGTACTTGTTCGTCCCGTCATATGATGTTATAAAAAAAATAATGCTTATTATTAATACATATTAACATAACACTATGACAATATTTGTCAAAGTTGCCGGAGAATCGTGATAACGGCAATTAAAACAAGTAATAATATTTATTTATTTCAGAACCTGTGCTCTTGTCGTTATCGATTATACTTCAATTTAGGTTGACATGAGCCATTCATCGCTCCCACACACACACATCGCTCCCGAGAAGTGATCATGGACGAATAAATGTTGATAGAATGTTCCTTTAACAATAAAACGATAATAATTTTAAAGTTTTTGGGTTTTATTCCAAGATATTTAAAAAAAAGAAAGACAAATAAACCCGAAAATATAATCACTGTATACAATCCTAAACACTAGCTCTAGTTACATCACTGTCAGTTTTGCGCCCAAGTTTCATAGAAAGTCCATCATTTCTTTCGTTCTAAATTCCTTATTTTTTTATCCTTATGCATAGAAGGCTAGGCAACGCTATACAAAAAGGGGTATTATCGACTTTCTCGTCTAATGGGTAGCCGTTGGCATCTGGGCACTGCAGAATGCTGGCATGTCGTTATGTAACGTAGTACAGTTTAGCAATATCATGGTATGGTTACGTCATTTTGGAATACCAACAAACCTATAAGCGGTATTTGTACACAAATGTATGAGGTTAATTTACAATGCTATATTGCATATTTACATGGTACTTTGAATGTAACGTAGATATAACATACCGGGTTATTATTACAACTCTATTATTACTTTAAGTCTATACGAAATAGTAAATCACGCAAAGACTTACTTATCGTTTATGCGACATCAGCAAGTTTTACAATTGTTAATGTATAAATTTATTCCCACTAGTTTCATGCATGGAACTTTTGGGTTACTATTGCTCCATGTGGAACTGAATACAAGGAACTACCGGGAATAAACCAATTATTGAAGTAATACATACATACACAAGTGAAATAACGGATTTTTTAGTTCTTTCGTTGTATTTTATACGCTTAAATTCAGTGCCTCGTCATTTATATCATTACATAAGGTTCCAGTATCGATTCTATAGTATTCCTACAGTCATGCAGAGTGGTATAATTAGAATAAGATTTTCAAATCACATGTAAGTTTTTTAAGATATCAAGTGACGGGACAATCAAGCCGTGCGCCTGATAGTAGACATAACAATTACAGTGCCACTCACTGCCACTGCGCCTGTCACAATGAGACATAAAGTTGATTAATCCAACGTGCCTGTAATTTCATCAGGCACTTCAAAACCGGAACGCAGTAGTGCTCACATTACTGCTTGGCGGCAGAAATAGAAAAAGTGCCTAGACAGGTGAGAGTCACAATTTATAACTCTATAATTTTACATTTTTCATATTTACTTGAAATATAGAACAGTGCACCGAAAACGAAGTTATAAGAGCTACAAATTTTATAAAATAAAATTATCAAATCGCACTGTTAATACAATAGTGTATTAACTCGAAAAGTGTATTTTTTCAGAATCGATGAAAAACTAATTACTCACTTCCCGTGAAAGATCATTTATTTATTTTTATTTATTTAAACTTAATTGCAAACAAAACTGTATTAATGGCCAGTCAACCAGAGAGCTGGGTTCAAAATAATTAACAATGGTGCATAACATGATAACTATAATCTCAGTATAGAGTACTAAAAAAACCGACCTCAAAAGTACGTGGAATTACATGAAATAATACAATGAAAATTGGTTCACAAATACCGGAGTTATCGCGTAATATACACACAAAAAAATCAGCTAATCTTGGCCTGCGCGTGTATTTGCAGATCATCTGCATACAGATGATGAGAATTGTGAAGGATAGGAGAAATTAAATTGATGAAAATGAAAAATAATAGAGGGGAAAGAATTCCACCTTGGGGGACACCTGCCTAAGGTCTGATAAATTAGACAAGGAGTCTTTAGCACGAACCGCTTGCTTGCGCCCACGAAGATAAGAAGAAAACCAGTCTAGTTCCGGAGGAGAGATTCGCAGATATGCAAGGATAGCAAGAAGGATATCTTGGTCAACAGCATTGAATGTGTTAGAAAAATCAATGAGGACTTAATACCGTTAACCGTGAATCCTCCATGCCCTCCCTGTCGTGATACTGCGGCCAGGCCGAAAACCAGACTGGTACTGGTCGAGGACATTATTTCTAAAAAGGAAAGATGATAGTTGGCGATAAGTAATTACTTCAATAATTTTTGAAAGGAAGGATAGTATAGAAATTGGCCTAAAGTGTTAAGGATTCTGGGGTTATTAATCTTAGGAAGAGGCAACACATGCGCCCTGCGCCAGTTGTTACGGAACGTACCAGATGAGAGGGATGAGTTGATAATGTGAGTAATAATAAGCAGAGCACTATCTAAGCAAAAGACTATCATTTGTCGACTAATGTCATCACACCCAACAGCTTTAGACTTTTTAAGACATTATTGTTTTGCGAATATCGGACTCCGACACCAAAGAAAAAATAAGACTTTCAGATGGTTGGCGGCACAAGTAAGGAACATCTTTGAGAGCATTCGCTTTGCCCGCCCATTGAGTGCTGACACTAGCCGATTGAAATCGTCAAGAGTGAAAGGATGAGGTAAAGCGTCATTCTGAGGCTTAACCAAGCCAATAAAATTCAAAAACTTCCAAGTGTCAGCTGGAGAAGAGTGGAGAAGGTTGTCATGAAAATAGCGACGCTTTGCGGCTCTTACCATCTGGTTACAGAGATTTCTATGAGCTTTGAAAGTAGCCCAGTTTTCCTCAGACCTACAACGTTTAAATTTACGAAAAGCTCTGTCGCGCCTCCTCCTTGCTATACGCTCCAAAGGAGTGATCCAGGGCGCAGGTGGTCTTTTCAGTTTCACTGTGGTTAAGGATAAGGTGAGGATAAGGTGGCACTGAATATTGTCAGCTTGCCGTCTACAGTGGGCGCTGCCATAACCCCGGACCAATAAATAGTAGACGCATCCCTAGTTTCTGGAGAATGTTTGTGAGGCTTAATTTTGTACATCACAAAAATCAAGTTATGGCGGGAAAAACCAGAGGCGAGAACCTAACCGTGCTTCACTACAAGGTGGGAGAGGAGACAATAGCATGATCAATCCATGAGTCCTGGGATTCAATGTTGTGATGAGTAGCATTAAGCTCGAGTGTAGATAATGAGAAGGACACAATGGTAGATCGAAAATTACGGGACTCGAGAGAGTCTTTAAGGAAGTCAGTGTAGAATTGAAAGTCATTAAAATTTATGTATATGTTCAAGTTTATTATAGACATCCAAACAATTTCCTACTTGCCAAATATATTCAAAAATAAAAGGGTAAAATAACTTAATATTTTTGGGCAAGGACTATTTTGTCCCGAACTAGTTCACGTAAAGTTTGTTTCATTTTGAGTTAAGTAGGTATCTTTTAATTGTTTTTTACAATATTCTACCGATGGTTTTATTGACGTGTAGAGAATCAAATTTTGTGTTCAGCAAAGAGATAATCTTGAATTTCACTTATTTTGAGTTACAACATTATTGTAATAGCAGTGCGAAATTGCTATTTCATTACCCATACTTAAGATCAACTGAAAAGGCATACAAAGAAACAAAAATCATGAAAATTAAACAATTATACATACAATTACACAACATGTATTCTTATTCGTACCGAGCTTACATTCGTAAAAAAAGACAATCGCATAAGTACAATATCAGCCGCAGAGCCAATCATCTATTCCTGCCCATGATCGGAACTAACTACGGCAAGAGGATGATAGGTTTTGAAGGAGTGCAAATCTTTAACAGCTCTCAAACCTCAAATGTAAGGGATGCGTAGTCATTTAGTTTATTTAAATCAAAATTCTATAAACATATTATTAACGACCATTCACTACTGAAATAAAGATTTAATTTGTATAATAATAATATTAATTTGTAAACAGTTGAACCTTCAACTTATGTTTGTATCTAATGGTAGTATTTCATTGTGTAGTTTGTACCACGGCTTGGACTGGAATATTGTTAATTTACTGATTAGTTTTTTAAGATCTCATGTAAGTGACAATTGTCTTAATAAGAATAAAGTAAGTTTTTTCTGAGTGTTCGATCTTTGTATTAACAATTATAACAAACTAGTGGAGTATTTCACAAAAAATAATTGAATATCAATTCAATAAAAATTTAAAATACAGTGAATAGGGACATCTCTCGCCAGGATTGGTAGCTGTAAAGGTACTAACTGGGTGATAAATCTTTCATAGATTTCTCATAGATGGCGCTACGACTAAAAAGTCGTTGAAAAACCAAATACAAAGACACGACGTAAGCATATAGAAAAATTCGTGAGGTCCGCTGGTTCGTTCCGTGGCTTAGTTGGTATAGCGTCTGGCATGGTAAGCTAGAAGATTCGGTTCGAATCCGGCCGGATCGAAGGAAATTTTTCGGAGTGTTCGATCTTTGTATTAATAATTATAACAAACTAGTGGAGTAATTTCGCAAAAAATAATTGAATATCAATTCAATAAAAATTTAAAGAATAAAGTATCTTTGAACTCAAAGTAGCATCCAGTATTTCCCTGGACGACCTATTTCACAAGGAGGTCTACTGCTACTACGTCTCGGAACGTAATTGTGCCAGACGTATATTTTTTGTCCCATTTTTAATTATAGTTTTCTGGAACCCGGTGACCAACATACATTTCTATGGTGGAAAATAATATTACTTGTTATTATATTACAAACTAGATTTAAATATAATTGCTGTATCCTGCCAGTGTGATACTTTGTATAGTATTATTTACTCGTTACAACTGTATATACGATGGTTGTAATAAATGATATTCTATTTTATTCTATTCTATGGTATTCTATCTTTTACGATAAACAATATTTAAATGATAAGTGATGGTACCAAGAAGCGAAAATACTCGAGGGAGTTAAAATAAATTCACCCGACTGATAGATACTATTTGTATCCACTTTTATATCATGGTAAACAAATCCAGACAATATATAATAATAGAAAATATACAAGAACCGTCGATGAATGCAGCCTGCTCCTAAAAATATATTTCCCTAGACGTATATATCTAATGGGGTCGATTCCCGGGAGGATCAAATCAGAAAACAATATTTTGTAAACTATTTGTTGTTTTAATGTTCGGGTATTTATTATGTTTACTTGCACAAGTTATTCCGTAGTTCAGTTACTTGTATTTTGGAGTGATTGTCTGGCACATGTCTGGGATATTAATTAACACCACTTTTTTAACATTAAACGACAAACGTTCATATATAATAAATGATATTTTTTTTATAATTAGCAAGTACTGGGACGAACTAGTAGTGCGCCTATCCGTAACAATTGCAGTGCCACTTAGAGCTTTAAATCGCAATGATCTGAGGGGCACTGCCACTGCGCCCGTCACACTAAGACTGAAGTTGACAAGTCTCATGTGCCTGTAATTTCACCAGCACCTTTACCCTTTTAAACCAGCACACAGCTCTCAACACTGCTTGGCGGCAGAAATAGGTAAGGTGGCAGTATTTCCCTGGACGAACACTTTCACAAGAATCTCTACTGCTACTCTACTATTAATGCATTAGAACCGTAAATTAATATTTTTGATAAAATTACCATTATAATAATGCTAATAGCAGTACACGTCATCGGTGCCCTTCCAGCGACCACCTATTTATTTGTAGCTAGGCTACCATTTGAATAAACCTTGATAGGCCGACCCGAAATAGAACCAGCCTGCATGTTCCGTGCAGTAAGCTCGTGTTGAATAAACTATAACCTTCGCTCTTCAGACCATTCTATACAGTGGTATATAGGGAAGTGTGTAGCGCTACATTACATTATTTACGTCGCCATATAATGCCACAACAACTATATACTACGTAATAAATAAAGTACTGCCAAAGCAAATGTATAGTAATTCAACTGTCCATCTGTTTAAAGAATAGCCCACGTACTTGTAAAATCACTAAGTTGGCAACAACGCACCGGTAGCGGCAATTCGCGTTATTATACACTTCTGCATAGCGCTATCAACACGCTGCGCAAGGTTACAATTTAATGGTGAAATTGCAGGCACATGGGACTTGTCAACTTACGTCTCAGGGTGACTGGCGCAGTGGCAGTGCCCAATTGATAATTGTCACGGACAGGCGTGTAGCTTACCATTAGGCGCACGACATGTTCATCCATCACTTGATATTATAAAAAAAACTATTACAATTACGTTGTGCGACTAAAAATGACACACAACATTATACCAAATGTTTATTGGTCTAACAAAGATTTTTATCTTTGTTTGCCTTTCTTAGTAATCGATAAAATGTTTATGTAACTCTGTTTTAAAATTCCAATAGCTTACAATATTGGTATAGTTATGTATCAGTGTTAGGACAATAATGAAAATAGAATAATTATCATGTCTAAAATAATTTATCTACATTTCATTATGCATATTTCCAAAATCTCTTCAATGATACATCTCTCGTATCTTAATAAATAGACAAATGTTGTATACTTTTGCATCAAAAGCAGGTTTCTTGCTCGACTTCCCACAATGTTTGTGTCTCAGTCTAAGTAATCACCTTCTCAAACACACACACACACATACACACTTACACACACACACTTAAACATACACGCACACATACAAACACTAACACTTACACCCACACACACACACACACTTACACATACACACACAAATCCACACACGCACGCACGCGCACACACTTGTACATAATTAAATAATTATATGCAAGTGTGTAAGCGCGTATATTAATAATTAATTTTTAATTTTAATTAGTCAACATAAAATAAGATCAGCACTTAATCTAAGTAATAACTGTACCTTTGGAGGAGCGGTGGTTTCTGACACAAGTATTTTCATACTTAAAAGACGTTCATCAGCAATGATATATGTAACCTAGATTAAGTTAAGTTAATTTTTTTTTATTTAGCACAAAATGGTTACGGTTTTAGTACTTTAGGTAAATTGGAGACTTGTGACCTGTATTGGCTCAATAGGGAGATCGGTTTACGATATAATACGGAGGTGTAGCCCCTGCTATACCTACCACCAAGTACATATACTAGACCTACAACCTACAATTAAGTTTTCTTAGAAAGCCATGATTTTAATTGAAAAGATGTAACTAGAGCAAGCAATAAAACAGAATACACGTGTATATGTAACATAAACAGTGAATTTTAAATATTGCTTTGTCATTGGAATTATAAATAATCTCAGTACAGAGTACTAAAAAACCGACCTCGAAAGTACGTGGAATTACGTCTATTTGCCAAGTTTTATTGAAATATCCCCTAGTTCGCCACTATACAGGACTTGACACAGGAGATAATAAAAATCGGATCTCACTACTCAAAGCTCATTGAGAGAGAAAAATGCCTTGAATTGGAGAATAGCAAAATCAACCATCAAAATAATCTTTATAGTAAAATTTAGGAGCTATTTATAAAAACGAGTCTTCATGTGTGAACAGCCACCCTTAGAGGTGGATGATTTTCTTCAAAATGAAATGGGACCACTATGGAGGTACCCTCTTTCCAACAAAAAATAATCATGAAAATCGGCTCACAAATACCGGAGTTATCGCGTATTATACATACAAAAAAGTACAGTCGAATTGAGAATCTCCTACTTTTTTTTGAAGAAGAGAAAACTAAATGCAGATTTTAAGCCACCTGCACTCTACCTAAAGCGGTTTCTAGTGCCAATTGTGTCTGTTTTATATATTACTTAAAAATGAGACGATTGGCCCGGTTGCGCTAACCCTGCCGTATCTATACTGCCATGAAGTGTAAACTACGTTTCAAGTGCATACCAGTCCTTAGAAACATTTCAAATGCCAGGTCATTGTATTTGGCTATCTACCATCTACTCCTTCATTAACGCTTTAAAGCGTCTATTAGTCTAATAAAGATGAACGGTGATAAAGCATACGATGAAGGCGTGTAGTGGTTAATAAATCATAACTATTTAATCGCGTCCAGAACACGTAAGCTTTGTTTGACTTAGCCGATGCGCGACATATCACGATACACTGTTCGTGTGGGCACTAGTAATCTATTTATTAGTAATCAGTTAAGAACTCATATGAAAAGAATATCGTAATCTAATAGAATAGATATTTATTGTCTTGTCTGTTATCCACTCTGAGTTGACTTTATTTAATCTTACAACTGCACGTGTCTTATAGTGGTTTTACTAGTTATTTGTCAATTCTTTGGTTTATTCATAATATAACTCGTTCGTTATGACTCCCACACTCGTTCAACACAGAGATATACCCTCCAGAGCGATCTATTTAAACATAATTTGTTTTCGTATGAAAGTAAAATCTGATGAATTATTTACGAGTCGTGGTTGAAGTTGTCGTTTATGATTTTAATAATATACATAGGGCGCACTATAAGTTTCCGGAACTGGCCACTTACATAATTTTTTTTTTATTTATTAAGAATTTGGCAAAGCCATCAGCCTAAACATGAAGTTTAATTATGTTTCTGTAAATATGGCCGCCACAAAGAGGATAGGCAATTTGAGGCGGGTGCTTGGATTGACTCGGGATTCCTTAAAACGGGCCGGTCTTTCGAGATGAACGATTCATCTCGAAAGACCCTTAAGCTCGATTGCTGCTTTGTTTTGGGACCGTAACTATAAATCCATGTTTCGTCACCTTCGATCGTCACTATGTCCTACACCAAATTTGACGCCCCTTCGTTGTATCTGGTAAGCATGGCATTGCACCAAGTGACCAACCAAAGTGGCGCGCGTATAAAGTGCCTCTAAGCGGATGATTGCTTATTTTTTTTAAACTATAAAATAAAACTGGACACGTGGCTACTGTTGCTTTGGAGAATCGTTGTACCGTGAATAGTGATTGGCACACGATCATTTGTTTGCCGGAAGTTATTGATAAACTCCGTAAAAATAACCGTAAACGCCGTATCATCTTGCACCACGATAATGCCAGTTCTCACACGGCCAGACAGACAAATGAATTTATGAAAGTGAACAACTTTGACCTTATGAGCTATCCAGCGTACAGTCCCGACCTGGCACCTTGCGATTTTTATTTATTTCCAAAAATTAAGAACCAGTTAAGCGGCCAACGATTTTCATCACCTGAAGAAGCTGTCGAAGAATATGATAAATGTGTTTCAGGGATTGTCACGGAGGAGTGGCATAAATGTTTTCAAAATTGGTTCATTCGTATGGAAAAGTGCATTAACGCTAACGCAGAATATTTTGAGGAACAATAAATTCATTTCTGACCATTTATAGTATTTTTTTCTTATTAATTCTGGAAACTTTTAGTGCGCCTCACGTAGTTCTGCGAGGTTGTTAAAATTTTATAAATAACCCTGTATAAGAGTATAAAATGTAGGTATAAAGTGTAAAAAAAGTATAAAATTGTATAAAAGTGCGCAAAAATGTATAAAAGTATATGTATAAAATGTGTAATTTACGTCGTTCTTATGTTTCGAAGACGCGATACATATTTTTCATTTATGCAGTCTCATGCTTACTAATACAAAGCGAGATCAGGACTACTTCGTTATTTCTTCTTCTTTCTACTTCATTTCCGGAGATATAAAAATGTGAATTTACGACCTTTATGGCAAGGCTTTGTTCCATTGTTCTGTAGGCTAGTATCTACTTTTATTTTCAGCAATTTTGAATAACGAAAACAGCCTTAACCCAGTGCGCTCATTGTATAATACTTGGCTTGGAGCCAGGTCCGCCTGTCCGACTGCCTTACCATTGTCGGTCACCTGTTTCATGAACCACGTTACGTAATAATACAGGGATAAACATTCTGCTCCAATCGTGGACTACTATTTGCTAGGCCAACAGGTTATGTAAATAAGCCCTTTAGCCATTTGTATGGCATATATACAATGTGTAGTCTGTGTTGTAGGTTGACTATAAAAGGCAGCGGGTAGGGGATGATCGTAGGGAACGGAAGAGGCATTTACGTGTACTTATTTATAGTCTTGTTTAAACGATAATGGAGATACATAATCAATCGTAATTGATTATTTAGTAGTGATTTACACACTTATTAAAAAGAGGCGACATGGTACGCGATCTTACGTCTAGCTTAGCGTCTTGTGTCATTTCGAAAAAAGTGCAAATCAGTATTTTTTTTAAATATTATACACATATCAAAAAGGGAC
>NW_020654878.1:6734789-6831163 GCF_003589595.1 Hyposmocoma kahamanoa
TATAAGTTTTTCTTCAACAAATCAGTAAATGGAAATATGTGAAAACGCGAATGAGAAATTGTCACTCTAAGGCGACGATATATATAATAAGTAGGTACCTTAGTCTTTTTGAATGTTATGTAGGTAATTTTAGTACTCGACTCTTAAATAACTAATCTATATTTCGGTGTTATCTTTCAATTGTGACACGCGACCCTAAACCTTTATACAAAGCCTGCGCTCCCTTCCTCGCCTATTTCTGTAACAAAGACCTCAACGTGGCATATGGCTTTTTGTTGTAATGTTCATTGTAGTCCTATCTTGAGAAAAAACGACACCTACATATATTTAAAAGCGAAAACAAAAGTGTTAAATATCACTGTTTTATCAAACTCGAAAGAACAAAGGATGTCTTTTGTTATTTATAGTGTATTGAATTGGCACCCTTGACCAATGATTGGCACTATGAATTAGAAATTCAATGTAAAAACTTCACGGTGTTATATTAAATTTAATGTTGCGTTATGGACACACAATCACACGGATTCCAATATCATCCATGCAATAGTAATTCAATATTTGGCGCTGAAATGTATTGTTACATAAAATCTTAGTAGGCATAGTGTTTTAATCTAAATGAATTTATTGTATTACTTGAAACTAATACACATAAATGGATAATACTTCTCTCTGAAATCCAGAAAAAAGCAAGTAGCCAGAAAATAGGAAAATAAAAAATATAAAAAACACACACACAGACACACACACACACACACACACAAACACTCACACGCACGCACGCACGCACGCACGCACGCACGCACGCACGCACGCACACACACACACACACACACACACACACACACACACACACACACACACACACACACACACACACACACACACACACACGCATATATACTTACCTCCATTTCGTCTAATACTTTTACCTTTTATTTTATTTGTACTTTATTTCACTTCGTTGTAGTTCATATTAATGTTCTATTTACAATTACAATCTTGTAAAACTGTAATATTGAAAGTGAAATTTTTTTTTATCAATTTTGTGAAAAAAAAGAAAAACAAAATTCGAAAAAACACAAAAAAACGAATTTTGTGAAAAAAAAAACAAAATAAAAATCGAACAGGGGAACCATGAACTCTTATTACAGTTCAATATAGGTTCGTAGCGACAGTGCGGGATAGTGATATACACTTCATGTAGCGCTGTCTCACAACGATTCATTTTAGTTCCTAAACTGAATCGTAATAAGAGTTCATGGTAAGGCCCCCAGGTCTGTTGGCGTGGTGTTCATTGGAGGTATGTTACATCAATCGACTTTAGATAAATATACTCTGTCTTTTCCAGTCCATGATTATTTTATTTTGTGTTAATAATAAAAATCATTTGTTACCTTATTTATTTAATTTCTTAAATGAACAAAAAATAACATTAAAGTTTAGAAAGCTAAGAAATAACCTAACGCTGAAAAATATCTCAAACTACATACTTTATTTCATAGGTAAGTAAAGTACACTTGAAATCATCACATTGATTGAACTCTACTATTTATTCGTGAGGCAGAAGAATGAATAAGAAACTCTGCTCTTTGTAAATAAACATTTGTATTATTTATCATTTACAACATTTATTTTAAATATGATCGGTACATGAAGATCACCTCCAAGGACTAGACGGGTCACTACCAGGCATTTCTGTCATCCAAGTACGCAGATTTATTGTAAAGTTTAATTATATTAAATCTCGTGAATTGCAGTTGAATATCAACCGGACCCTTACTACAGAAACGCATAGATTGCCCTTTTAATGAATGTGTGTCTTTGTCAAGACAAATGTCAAGAACAGCCAGTTTATTTTTATTTCTCACATTAATATTATGTTCAACATTATTTTTCATAAAAAAAAATTTTTTTCTATCTCTGATCACAACAGTGATATCTATATCGTCTCGTGCTTTCTTTCTATTTCCGATCATATTCCTGTGACCGTTACTACCTTCGAAGGTACATAAGTAAGAATTAATATTTTCTGAACACTCACTTTCTGATTCAATTATTTTGGATAATTGGGGGTAGGTATGTTTTCCGGCCTTTACCGCTCACATATTTCTTTTCGAACCACCACGGGGCGGAAATTGTTTGTTGTGTCTATGTCATTTTATGGTTATTAAAAGCCGCATTTTTTTCGGAAAATGTAATACATGCAATTTCTAAAGTTAATTAAAAATGAAAGAAACTGTAGAAACTAATTTCATAATACTTATTCGTGAAATATATTTTTTCTAAAAATAAAAATCCCCGAGCATCTTGAAGCTCCTCGGAATATTATATAAAAATAACTTTACGTTTATTTAAATTATATATGCATATCACTCAAATATAATATTTACTATTATTATAGGCAAGCTACGTACGAAGTTCAAATTCAAATTCAAAATAATATTTATTTCATAGGTAAGCATTATTACACTTGAAATCGTCACAATATTAAACTCTACCGCTCATTCGTAAGGCAGATTCCCCTGAGAAGAATGAGCAAGAAACTCTAGGGGCTGCTCTTTGTAAATAACATTTGTACACATTCAACATTTACAATATGTATTTTTTTTTTTTTGAAACATCAGAGATCGAGACTACCTCCATGAGCTAAACGGGTTGCTACCACGGATTTTTGTCATCCAAGTACGCAGAAGTTGTAATAACCTTTAGTACAAAGTTTTTGTTTCACTATAGTTTTAAACCTCGTGAAAGGCAAATTTTGTATATCAACCGGAATCTTATTATTTGCCCCTTAAATGATTTTTTGACCTTGTGAAGACGACTATCAAAAAAAGCTAGTTTATTTTTATTCCTCGTATTAATGTTATGTCTGGCACTATTTTTCATTATTATAAATAAATTACTGTTCCTTTTAACATAAATTACATTTTTATAAATGTACTGTGAGGCTAGTGTAAGAATGTTAATTTCCTTAAACTTATCTCACAAAGATACTTTGGGGCCCAGATTGTAAATTGCCCTAACTGCACGTTTCTGCAGGACAAAGATTCTATTATTATTGGCGGCATTACCCCAAAGCAAAATGCCGTATGTCATTAGACTGTGAAAGGAGCTGAAGTAAACCAATCTGACGGTTTCGACGTCTGAAAGTTTCCTTATTTTTTTATTCGCGTACACTGCAGAGCCGAGCCCACCCCATCGCAATTTAGCATCTAACGTTATACCTAGAAATACAACTGTATCCACAAGATTCAATTTTTCGTTTCTAACTACAATGTTTGTAACCGTCTCTCTAACATTGGGTAATGTAAATTTCACAAAATTTGTTTTTTTCTCATTAAAGAGTAGGTTATTAACAGCAAACCAATCAACTACTTTATATATAACATTGTTCACATCGTCTGAGGAACATTGGTGCCATTAAACTTTAAATAATAAGGAAGTATCATCAGCAAACAATACTATCTCATGTTTTATACCCTCCATAAGGCTAGGTAAGTTATTAATATAAACTAAAAACAAAAATGGGCCTAGAATTGAACCTTGAGGGACACCCACGCTAATTGCAGACCTTGATGATCTTGTACCGTTAACATCGACCCTCTGTACCCTACCACGCAAATACGATTTAAGGAGGTCGAGACCACGTCCCGCCACACCATAATGGCGAAGTTTCCTGACCAGTGTATCATGGTGCACACAATCAAAAGCCTTGGAAAGGTCACAGAATACGCCAATAGCATCATGTGAGACTTCCCATGCACCAAATATATGATTAATCAACTCGACACCAGCATCGGTTGTAGAGCGACCCCGAGTAAAACCAAATTGTTTAGGAGACATTAAGTTATTACTATAAAAATGTGCACAATTTGATTTAGAATAATTTTTTCAAATATTTTACTGAGAGTTGGTAGTATTGATATAGGTCTGAAATTGGTGGGGTCAGAAATACTATTTATACAGATTTGAAAAGTGGAATTACTTTACTTTGTTTCATGAGATCAGGAACGACACCATCATCAACACATTTATTAAAGACACAGGCTAAGTAAGGCGCAATACAATCAACTATAGACTAATTACTCTGACTGAAAGACCATCAAGATCAGCAGTATTTTTTATGTTTAAAGACTTAAAGGCTTTAACAATATCGTTTGGAAATATATGACGGAACCTTAAATTAGTTATACTCACTGCATTATTTTCTTTTAGTAAGGATTCAGCGGCGGTGGGAGATGAATTTAACGACTTAGTAGTCAAAATTGGAAAGTCAGTAAAAAATTTTTCAAATATTTTAGCAACTTCTGCGTCTGTGTTTACAATTTTGTCATTAAATCTTAGTTGAAAATCTAAGTTACGAGGTTTGACCCTTCCAGTTTAGCTGTTTATAATATTCCAAGTCGTTTTTACTACATTCGCGCTGCTTTTAATTTTATTATTTATAAACATTGCTTTGGCTGCAACACAAACACATTTTCGAATATTTCCTAACAAAATCATTAAATACAAATACAAATATCCTTTATTGCTACAATGACACTTTTTGACATAAATGACATGTTAAGCCAAAACATAAACAACCAATAAACGGTACGCCAAACATGTCAGAGGGCAAAAGGACGTGTCTCAGCTTGTGTACCTGAAACCGTTGTTGTCGCAGACAGCGCTGTTTTTCAGCCACCTCCTTGTCCTAAGATCTTAAGCGGGCTTAAAAGCAACGAGGGCCTAAAAAACAATTATAAAATTTTGAAAACCGTTATTCTATATTATTTAATAATTCAATGTTATTATACGTATAATAGATAAAAGTAAACTAATTTTAAGGAGAGAAAAAAACTGTTACTAGTGTTATAAGTCCTTTCATCGTAAAGAGCATATAGCCTTTGTCTACTTTTGTCAAGTCCCACAGTCGCCCAATCACCAAATTTCAATGAATTATTAATAGTTATGATTATGGGCTTAAAAACATTATCACGTTCACTTTTCACTATGTTGAAAACTGAATTATACAATTTATTGAGATCGTTAACGTACGGAATGTCAGTTAGTTTAAGCATTACGTTATTTCTATAAGCTTTAAGTCGACCATTATTTATCGGAACACATGTGATATCCTTTTTTGGCATTTTGTTAACAGTTATATTAAAATTGGCCAATTGACCGCAGTGATCAGAAGTTAATTTATTTATAATAGATTTATTACTAGGTACGGCGTTAGTATAAATGTTGTCTAAACAAGTGGCAGCAGTAGAAGTTATCCTTGTAGGCACCAAGAAAAGACTCACAAGATTATAACATTGGCAAAATGATATGAGCCTACTGCTAGCACTGGAATCTTGTAATAAGTTAACATTGAAGTCACCACAAACAGCAATATATTTATTTGGATTATTTAATTTGCCTAAAACTTCATCTAATCTTTTTTCAAATAATTCGTAAGATGAATGAGGGGGACTTTACACGCTTAATATAACAAGCCGTTCAAGCTCTATGCAGGATATCTCTATAGTCCGCTCAATAGATAGACTCACAATGTCTGTACGTACTTTAAATTTTAAATTATTTTTAATAAGAATTAAAGAGCCGCCAGGAATTTTCGCCGCTTTTTCTCTGCAGAACGAACTAGACACCTGGTGATTGTTGAAGCTAAACATGAACTGATGTTTTGATAGAAAGTGGTGCTCAGTAATACAAAGAATATCAATATTATTACAGTAAACATTGATTTACAATTATATGGACGTCGGGTACGCGCTAAAAAGTGTCCGCACTTGTAAGGCGCTAAAATCGTATACAGAGCGCCAATCTCCGCTTTAGTCTTCATTTGTTCGACTGACAGCGCGATACTGCGATGACATTACAATTTAAATTTCGAATAGGTTGACTTGGGACATTTTTTTCGTGGTTTTTGTATTAGACCCGTCATCCATTTATTTGTAAGTCAATGACAGTAAATAAATAATTCTATTTCTAACTCTTTGCCTTTCATGGCTTTAAAAATTTTGGTGCACCAGATTTAATATACAATTTATTTTATTTCTACATATGTGTTTTGGACTGGTTTTTTACTGTCATTGTGTTGCAAGAATATCTCTCCGCTGTCTTATTAATTAATTTAAAGAATTAGAAATTGAATACAGATAGATTATTATCAGTAAACTGACCTATGTCAACGGGCTGCTCAATAGAAGCTGCCGGTCTGGTAGCCAACGATTTGGCTGAATTATTAATTTAATATGATAGCAACTCTGCTATCTGTCTCCTAAAATAACTAGTAAGATAATACCTATCTTTAGTTAAATAAAAATATTTACTAATAAAATTATTAGTATCCGTAAAATGAAATTTACTATAATGAAATGTCAAGCTGTGTAATGTTCTATTTAAGTTATGTCTCAAATTATTTTCTCTTGTTGTAAGGCTATTGCTGAAGGGAAAAGCTAACAAAATAATATCTTTTATATTACTTAAATTGTGAAAAATATTGTATTAAATCTTTTTTGAAGGAAAATGTATTTTCCTCTTCTGCCAATTAAAATTATTAATGAAGTGTCTTGGTCAAATTTAGTTGACAAAATACTGTCTAATATTTTACAGTATGTTGCACCTGGCATGCAAATATTTGTTAATTTTATTCCTAGGTCGTTAAGTTGCAAACCTATATTTTTTACACATTTCATCACTATACATAACAATATTTTTTTGAATTTCATTTGATCTAGTTATTGGCAAATAGGTATTTTTTGATTGTAAACAAGATTCCTGCAACAACAATAAGGAGGGATCAGTGACACACACAGACAGGGAGGATTGTGGTTTTATTTCTTTGCAGTTGCAAACTTGACTAGTCGTTAAAGACTCAAATCTGTCATTATTATATCTACATAAATCTAATTAATTAACCATAGCCTGTGTGTGCTCCTTAATCTCCTGTTGAGCAGTTTCATATTTCTGCGTTATTAATTTTAATGAATTTGTTACACTATGTAATTCTGCCTGGAGGCGCTGTGTGTCAAATTCATAGCTAGGCCTATTTTTCTCAAGATTTTGAGTACAATCACTCAATTCATACAACAAACTCTGACGTTCTTTTCTCAATGATATATTTTTACAAAATGCTGCATTTTTCTTTATTAATTTGTTTGTGCTGGATATGCATTTATTAATTTTAACATATTTTTTATTTTTTTTACTACTATTTAAAGCTGTTGAATTAAATTAGTGACTTTCACAAGTCAGATCAATGGTGATTGATTCTGAGTAGGAGGATGGTACAGCACATACCATTGAGGGAGCACTGCTGACCAGCTCATCAAATACTGTGACTGTGTTGACTGTTGTTCGTCTCTTGCTTGTTCCATTATAGTTATTTGATTGCATGCGTCTCGTAGGTCACATTCTAATGAAGAAATGCGCGCAAGGGCTTCTTCGAATGCGCTGCTGCTTTGGTCGATTCCATCTACCACTATCTGTACCTGGTCTCTTTGGTGCTGTACCTCCGTAATTTGTATAAGCAATTCAGCCATATCACTTTTTAATTGCCTATTCCTATCTAAAATGTAGAATATTTCCTTTTCACTATCGTTTCTTTCTGTCAGCAATTGCTCATTCAGTGCCTTTGCTGTTTTGAGTTCTAATAAAGCGTGTTGGAGTTTATCCTCCAATTGACGTTCCGCAGCAGCTTTGCGAGTAAACATTGTTTATGCTTTTGAAAAAGAAAATGAAAACAATTTGAAAAAAACGTTATAAGAAATAGTGAGGTTACATTACTTACAATTTATCCGTACAAAGACTAAATATTAGATAAAATAACCACTCTTAAGTTATATTATAAGTTTAACTACCTGTTTATCTTAATAATTATGGAATTACTTACGAAATAGCATACAAGTTTCAAAAACAAATTCGTAACGGCTATCTTTCCAAAGTGACTTGAAAAATGCACAAATTACCTTTAACCTCGATAATTACTGTTGCAGTTGTGTAACAATGAACTTAATTGATAAATGTGCTTTGCAACCACGGATATTATTTCACATCGTAACATAAGTAGTCGCTATTCACAATATTATTCATAAGAAATATAAATAGCAGTATTAGAGAAAATCGATCACTTCGTGCTAAGATGCGATAACTTATGACCAGCATCCCAAACGGATCGTCTGGTGACCCATATATCACTCGGCAGGGATAGGTGCACAAGTTTTTCTTGCTATTCATAAGACATTTCTTTTTGCTGCTTTTTCTAGCTCTCGATTACACTGTACTTGGTGAAAGGTGAAGTTTTTCCTTATTTAATGCATAGTGACATATGCCATAGTGTCATTACTTAAAGCTTTTATATTCAGAACAAAACTTAAGCAACAATAATTTTTCAGTATGATTAAACGTTGGATATAAGGTTGAATATAAATGAACATACGTCTGTTAGTAACCAGCCATTATATGATTATACGTTACTGTGGGCTGTTATCAACTTGTTGAAGCTAGAAGGGCGCGTGTTATGACGATGCTTTATAGGTATGTAAATATGTGGTATAAATAGCTCTAAGTTTAAACAAAGGTTTGAACTGCCTCCGTGGCTTAACCATTACCATGCTGGACTGCCACGCAGAGGTCCCAGGTTCGATGTCTGGGCCGGGAGAAATATTTGTATAGCCTACATTTATTTCTCTCGTGAGGTTTGGGTGTAATTTGTGGTTGTCTATATGTGTGTCCATGGCACCCGCGACACAGGGTTTCGCGGTAAACAAAAAAAAGGTAAAGCAATTATATGTAAGTATTCAATAGCAATCGATTTTCACTTCAATTGATTAATGTGTGCTGATTTAATCAATTTGTTGAAATTATTCGTAAAACGGTTCTTGATGCAACTACTAAAGTGATTCTATTGTAATCCAAACAATTTTTCGTGACCAAAGTAAAAGATTGCATAAACTTGCGTCTATTAACTTAAACGAGGTTGCGTACATATAGAACTATTGTCATTTGTTTGCGAGTCGATGCAAGGTCAAAATCGCTAGCTACCTCTGTAAGCCATGATTTATTGGTATGCTAACTTCTCTGAAATATATTCAAGACCCGAAATTCGAGCATCGCCACGAGGCATTTATTACATAGCTCGTATTTGTTGCCGTAAAACAGGAATGAAATAGCTATGAACTACGAAAAACAATGACAATCAATGGAAGAACGTAGGTATAAGATATTTATGATAAACCTTGATTTTTATAAATGCAATATAATTGAAAACTGTTCAATAGAGGTCAAGTCCGTCCGATCCCTAATTGATGTGTACTCGTAAATGACCAGTAACATTTTGTTGCAAAATGTTTAATTAGAGTAGCAATGTTGTCATGAATGATGAATCGCCTGTCAACTTTACGTTACTGTTTTCAACTAGGCCGTATCTGGCTAAATGCGGTCATCCAAATACAATAATTTTTAGACAATATCCTAAAATGTACCAGAATAAACAAATTATTATATTCCATAATTATTGTGAAGGTATTTCATTTATGTACACCGAAAAACATCAACTTAGCCTATCAAGATACTTGATGGAATAAATCACGAAATGGTTGAATTCATTCCTACTTACAACGATTCTTTTTTATAATAAAAAGTGACGGGATGAACAAGTCGTGCGCCTGATGGTAAACTACACGCCAGTCCATAACAGTTGCAGTGCCACTCAGAGCATTAAATCTGCACTCGTCACCCAGAGGCATAAATTGACAAGTCCCATATGCCTGTAATTACACCAATTTTAATGATTGCAATAGTCATTAAACTTGTTGATGCAATCATTGTTTTATTGACTCAAAATATGTAACAAGGAGACAAATTATATGATCACCTTTACAATCTTGTTTTATTACAATCATTTCGTTATTTCAGTGTAGGTTTACATTGAAATTAAGAATTTCTTATTATTTGGTTACATTGTCTTATTATAGTAGGGCGTGATTATCAGTTTAGATAGTATATATCGCCGCCTTACTTTCTCAAACTCGTATCTTAAAACACACAGTTACTCAAATTCAAAATATGGATTGTATATACAAATTTTGCAGGCTGATTTCACATCATATTTCCTTCAATTATTTACAGACTGGCTTTTACCTATTCTTAAAGTAACGCATCCAAATTAACACCCTTGATAAGAAATTTAAGATAAATAAAAAATATAGTAATAAAAGTAATAAAAATAAAGTTTTGCCATCTTCTGAATAATCTGTCTTTATAACATACGAGTTTGAGAAAGTAAGATATGTATAAAGATATGGTTTATGAACGCCCTAAATATTTACCTAAGTATATAACAATATTCGTAGCTAGTTCTACATAAATTCCACAATGCAAACCTACGTAGTAGTGCAAGTTCAAGACTGCACTGGTCAAGATAAGAGATTGATAAAGGCTACTTTCAGTTGTACGAAGTGAATCACCTGTAAGCCTTCGTGTAGTCACGCCATGTGAAGGTCTAAATCGCAAAATCTATTACATTTGGTTTGTTGGATGCTTTATAGTGAAACCAGTGTAGTGTAATATCCTTGTGAAACTGAGGAAAGACGTGAATTTAGTGTCAAATTACTGCTAGAACAAAATATAGCTATTACAGAGTAGTAGTAACTGAGAGAGAAGGTACCATTATTATACTGATTGTTACATCGTGCCCTTGGTATAGTAAAGCCACATGTGATCATAGGTACGTCAATAGTGCGTTTATTGCATGAAAGCAGAGATGGGTTAGCGTCCGGGTTTTAACCCGGCGCTTTGTTAACGCCGTGTTTAAATCGGGGTAAAAAGACATTAACGACAAAACTCGAGGGCAAAAATTATTTACAGCTAAATATTTGTTTTGAATCGAGTTTTGTTGAAATTGAATAATAAAATTACAATATGTTTATTGCTTTCTGATCTAGATGATTCGATTTACCTTTCTATTGAAACTATTCGATTTAAAATGCATTGGAATAAATCGAAACAAAAAATCGTTACATTGTATGCATTTGAATCGATCTTATTAATATAATGTGCATCCGTAGTAGTCAAAGTCGCCTCTTTTTCGTCTCAAAAAGATATTTAGATCGAAATTTTATAATGAGTATGGAATTATACCAAATTCCATATTCACCGCTTCTTACTACGATTTTGGGCAGATATGGGTTAAAACCTTTGGGTAAAAACCCGGGCGGGTTGATTGGGTTTTTACTCACACTACAACAATTTATGTATATGAGAAATTGTATAACTTTCCGACATTAGCATAAAAAAGTCATCGACCAATTTCCGTCTGTACAAGCCGTCACTTTGCGGATGTGGATTTACTACACCACGGATGCGATATATGTAATACTATTTAATTATATATCAATGAAATGTGAAGTGAACACCATCAACTGCAACGGAATTCTCGATGAAATGAGAATGATGTGGGACTCCGAATGCTTGAACGCAATACGCAATCGCTGACGCGTGCCTCATACGGTGATATGTACACGATCACTGGTTCAGATATAAACATATTTACACTTCTTCCCCCTTTATGTTTCACTCTTATTTGCTTTTACGAGCCTTCAAATTAACCTTTATAGTTTATTGTAGCTATAAAAAGGTCGGCCTGCAATAGTATAAATTATATTGATGTAGAGTGAAAAGATTCACTAGTCAAAGTTTTTAAAATCGAAGTTAATATAACATAGGTAAGTAATTCTACACTGCTACCTCTTGAAAAGCAATATTATAGTCAGTGTTCAGTTTCTGGAATAATTAACTCATGACACTGCATCCATAATAAAGTAGTTTTTACTTACACAAAGTACTTACAAGGTATTATGCAGCGCGATAGAGAACACCATTTATACTTATTTGCATACTTTTCAGATATCCGCTATGGTGCTCTGAGTACGCATGTAGCCGTTCGCTACTGCTACGACTACGTGCAGCTGTAGAACAAAGTGCTGCGCTACGAATGCTAAATGTAGCTCGCGAATGCTTGCGGGGGTCTACCATAACCTTTCCAAAAACAATCTTAATGAAAGAGTGATAATATTACTCATATTCGTACCACGACAAATTTGTCAACCAAGTAATGTATTATTGCTAAAGTGATTGAAAGAACGAATGATTTCCCAATATTGTCTATACCTTACTAAAAATAGGAAAGATATGACGCTATATGAACTATATAATGCCATCTCTTTCTTTTTTGATGTTCCGAATCGTCTTATCGTAGCAAATAGTCTTACTACAAAAACGTTTAAGCAGATTTACCAGATGCTTAGAAAAAAATCGTACCATAAATTCACGCCTAACCATTGTTTTGGGATGGGCAGGGGTTGGACATTGAATTTAAACCACTGCCTTAGGTTTAACGCGTGTTTCAACCATCGCTACAGATCACCAATACTCAAGGGTCATCGCAACCTACCTTTTACTGTTGTGTTTTATTTCTCTTTTCGTTTATTTGTGGTGATTATTATGGATATCTTGAATTTTATTGATTCTATTGACATGGACGATGTGGATTATGTGGAAATATTTCGAGACAGAATGCATCGCGAGCGAATTAATCCATTCGAGTATTACGACGAAGAGAAATTTCGAAAAAGGTATAGTTCAGTAAAATCTTCGGATCAGAACATAGTGATTGACATGAAAGAAAGGTTCGATTTTGTGCAATATAGACATCGACGAATGCAGAGAAGACAGGTGCCTTCTACATTAACAGGAAATATTGTAAGAAGAAATTTCATACAATAACATTTTTGATATAACGAATTTATTAATAGAATTTGGACAAAATTATGCAATTTTTATTTCAAGAATAGTATTTCAAAAACCTTTTTCTCCAACTTTTTTTTAAATTTCTTTTTCGATCATCAATACTTCAATTAGTAAATTGTGTCTTACATCCGGGTCACAATTCTTTTGTTTGGTACTTTAGTTTTAATTTGTACTCCTCCTCCCATAATTTCGGTGCTCTCTCTTTAACTTCATTGTTGTTTGTAAAATAGTAGTTTTTGGCTTAATCTGAAATAAACAGGCAGAGTTATAGTAAATTATGTGCAAACATAAAATAAGATATTTACGAATTACTCTCTCAACTTTGCGTTTTTTACTTTCTCCTTTCTGTGGCATTTTTTGTTTTTGTGCTATATTGACAATAAGGCGTTTTGGTAGCAGTTTATGTGCCTTTTCGGAATATTTAGGAATTATTATTTTAAATTCTGAGATAAAAATCTGTAGCTAAAAAACAGTACAACTGTCATCATTTATTTAGTAAAATACTTATTGAACAAATGCTGGTTTATCTATCTGTTCAACTGAGTCCTTTGAGAACTGAGAGCTAATTACACCTTATTAGAATGGGTAACAATATTTGACTATGATGTCGTCTTAGAGTGTATTGATATGCAATTTCTGTGTATTTAATCAGGGGAAAAATTCAAATTCATTCCAAAAGGGAACTTTCATAATTTCGTGGTATTTAATTCCCTTGTCTAGGCTGACACTACAACTTTTTCGTCTTGAATCCAACTATCACCACTCTCGCGTTTTTTATCCATTTTTGATACTATTTATCGATTTAAATACAATACGCATGAGAAAAATCGAAAGTTTCTTCAAAAGAAACCAACGATCACTAACACTACACGCACTATCAGTCCTCTCTGAGGGTCAGGTAAAAACTACATTCCGTTACGCTTTATCCAATAACAAAACAGGCTAAACGGTGAAATAAAATAAAAAAAATTTAACAAATTCTTGCATTGTATTGTACAACTTGCAAATTACTTTATATTATTTTATGACAAAACTTTGCTAGTTATTTTAAAATTATTCATAAACCACTGTTGGATCTGCGTAAAATAGAAAAGATGGGGACAAACGGCGAATGACGGAATGAATGAATACTAGTGCTGCCATAGTAGAATATTATATCAGTGCTTATACTTTGTCTACAAAGACTGGCGTTAAACATGATTTTGTGGTGCGACACGTTAAACACTGTTTTAAACAATGTTCAAAGATTAGTCACTGACTAAGTAAACGCATGTTAAAACGGTGATTATTAAATCTTTTGTGGTAAGACTGAATGTTTACGTACATACTTTATGTTATTAACATTCAGAGAATTTTAACTGTTAAAAAAAGAAAAGTACTGTACTCAATGCTCAAGTCAGGAATTGAGCAGACTTGAGTATGATTTCAAGCACTGGAAATACGACCCTAATGGCAACGACTTGAGTATGATTTCTAGTGCTTTGAATCATACTCAAGTCCTGACCTGAGCATTGAGTAGAGTTCTAGAATACGACCCTTAGATTGCTAAATTTGAGTTATGAGCAATATTACTTTAATGTTAAAGTCGCGTCATAGTACGAACTGAGATAATGAATAGTCACAAAGCTGCCAATGAAACATCATAGTTTGAACATTATAATAAGCTTACTTTAAGCTCGTTATGGTACGAAAAGTGAATGTAAGTATAAAGTAATACTGTTTTAAGCGGTTGCGGTAGGCCTCCAGTTTATTGCACATCCTCGTCAGCTACGACATGGTCATATGTGTACAAGTAAAGGGCAATCGTTCTGAGAGTAATATTGTTATTACTATTGGCTATATTTACCAACTAAGAGTAATATCATTTATAATAATTCTTTAGTGCACAAATAAATCTGAGATGACTCTGCTACATACCAACTGGCCACTTTAGATTCAATTGACAACCGTGTCAAGAGGCTTGTAGGTGACTCGGAATTAGTGGAGACGAAGCAGGAGAACCTTGAACCTTGAACACCGCCGTAAAGTTGCCTGCTTATCCGTATTTTATAGGATTTATCAGGGGGCGTGTGCGATGGAATTACACGATTTAATTCCGCCTTCCCCTTTCCATCACCGGGGGACTAGGCGTAGGCTTGGGTTCCACCTCTATGTTGTGGATATTCCAAAGATTCGCACGAAGCGTTATGCTTCCACATTTATATGGTGAACGGCAATGGAGTGGAATTCCCTGCCTGCAGACTTATTCCTTGAACGTTATAACTTTCAAGGCGAGAGTGAATAGGCATTATGTAGGTGTGTTTGCTCCATCGTCGACCTCGTCGTCACTTTCCCTCAGGTGAGATGGAGGTCAAATGCGCGATTATAATTTATATTAAAAAAATTCATTGAAATTTTCAAGTTACAAAGGACATATACAAAGGTGAGCCTATCTCTAGAAGATATATCTTATAGCCAACCCTAGCCGTGGAGAATAAACTAAGGGCCGTATTCCAGAACTCTACTCAATGCTCAAGTCAAGATCTGAGTATGATTTCAAGCACTGGAAATACGACCCTAATGACAGGGACTTGAGTATGATTTCGAGTGCTTTAAACCATACTCAGATCCTGACTTGAGCATTGAGTAGAGTTCTAGAATACGACCCTAAGTCTGAGGGACATTGTTGTATAATACATTTATTAAAATTCAAATGTAAGTATAGTTATCAATGACGATAACATAAATATGGTTGTAATATAAACCTACATAAACTTGACATATATTAATACATAAAGAATACATACATACAATATATACTATTATAAAAACAAATTATTTACTTTATATTTGTGTTACTGTATTTTTATTTTAAAAATCCGACTCCAAAACATTGATATTCACTTTCGCTGTGTTAGTTGCGGCTTCTTCCGCAACCACAATTGAAAAGTAAAGGGAAGTCCTCGTCGAAACGAATCATATAACGCACACACTCAACATACTCTGCTATTTCTGCTATGTCTGCTATTTCCATCATTTTATCAGATCTTAGAGGATGGAATAAATAAAGGAGTATCAGCTTAGAATCACCAAAAAACTTTTTTTTTCTTGCCAGGATTTACGTGATTTTCTTACCATTGGAATTATACCTATATGTCAAGTTTTTTTTAAATCGGTAAACGGGTGAAATTCAATAAACCGGGTTCATCCCTAACGTACCACCCTTAGAGGAAAAATATTGTTCTCAAATTTAAATGAGTACTAATGAGGTAACCCCTTTTTCAGCAAAATAAGAATCATTGAAATCGCTTCATTAAACGCGTAACATATCATAAAAATATATAGTCGAATTGAGCACCTCCTTCTTTTGGGGTGACTTTATTAGAAATAAATTAAAATATGCAGGTACTATAAAAGCTAAAGTACTAGAAACTAAAACTAGGATTCCTCCTTTTTTGAGGCCGGTTAAATATAGGATTTATAACTTGTTTATAATATGTTTTAAGGTAATTGAGCCGTAGCCTCATTTCATACCGACATTTTATCATTTTAAAATTACGTATTATACATATTAAATTAAATTATTTTTATTTTCGCTAAATTAAAGTGCTACACAACGCGCAAACCAAGTGTTCTACAAGCGTGTCAAAACCAACTTTTACTAGGTATCACAAAAATTTTAAATGCGAATTCGCATTAGCAAAGTGTTTGGAACCATCCTTTACAACGTTAAGTAATTTTAGAAATGGTAATAATAACCTTCTGGCATGCATTGGTATCACATACACAATTTCTATTTATTTTTGTAAGGAACCAGAATGGACAAAGGAAGGATCAGGTTATTAATATTATTGCTAGGTTACCATGAGTGAGTATATTGATGGTTTCATTGTGGAAGTAGAAGAGGCTGCGAACGCAGTCCGTCCAGCTCTGCAGCGGTCGGTAGCCCGTTAGTACGTACGGGTTAAACTGCAGGTGCTGCGGCATGTCTCGCCAGTGTAGCAATTCTACGCCACCCCCACCTTTATCACCGTCCTTCTTCTCCACATGCACTCCACCACCACACTTCTCCTCTCGACTCTCGCTCTTCTCCGCCTCCGTTGCCTCCTTCCCCTCATTATCACAGATACGCTCTAACGACTTTTTCCTTTTCTTAGGTCCTTTCCCGTTCATCTCTTGAATTGACATATCAAGCATTTTTGTACATGTATCAGGTACGTGAACGTCTCTCATAACGTCTGAGCGATGCTCTCGCGTGGAAGAACAGGAGGCTGAGTGAGTATGAGCATGTCCGGGGATTTGTACAAATATCACAGCTTCAGCATTGACAGGAACCGCAGGGTGCGCGGCTGGGATACGGCGCGTGGTTTCAGTGACCGCGTTGTAATCGGCTGGCGCGGCTGGCGGCCCGCGGGCTGGCGGAGCCCCGGAGCAGTGGCGGCAGCGCGGGCCGCGGAGCGCGCGACTGTCCTCGGGCGCCGCCGCGTGCCCTGGACACCTCCGCCTCCCCCTTGCCCCCCGCTTTTGCGCACTGCGCAATCCCGATCAGCTGATTCCCGCCAGAAGGTCGACCCGCTCCCTTTCTTACACTTAATCGCACTTTCACTCACCGCCAAATCATATTTTGCTAAATGAAAACCTTTTGCATGTTTCTGTTTAATTTTGATAAACGCATAGCGTCAACTTTTTGATTCTGTACAAAGTACACGTCCTACTTAGGTTTATTGCACTTAAAAGTGAACTCGCTTGTATATGCTAAATTTAATATTTCATTTAAACTGTTTATTGTTTGTTTGTTGTAACGCACAGACAAGCTTTTTTATTTTAACATTATTATTAAAATTTGTTACAATGGTATAATCAGAATATTTTTGATATTTGAGCATTATGCTCAAAAATTATGCGGAATATCTGTTTTTATCGAAAGAAGTACACACAAACTAGTTTAAAGTAAAAGCAACCAAGATTAATACTGAATTATAATAATTTGAGCGCTACAAGGAGTCCTTATCTTATCCTCAGATAACTAAACCCCTATTATTAATTTTTCAAACTAATTTTTCGGAATATTTTTAGGAAAAACTATCGATATCATTTCTAGATATAAGAATTAGTAAGTTATGTACTTAGACACATATGTATAATCATTGTTATAGTATAAAAAACCACTAAGAACATTGTATCATCGTTATTAATTTTGGTTAAACATTTTCTCACTTAATCAGATATGAATTTAATTAAAATTCTACAATACAATTTCTTGTATTTCGATATTATTTTAATCTCTTGTCTTTGTAGATTATTGCATAAGTATTATCAAAGTAGATAGTGTTGGATGACATGTACGCGTAAAAATTGAACTTCAAATTTAGTACCTACTGTTCTTCACACATATCAACATTCTCAGGATACAGTGTCAAGTGTTGTATTTTGTTATTTTTGTCTTCTAGGTAAGCATTTCGATGGTTTTTATTGTAAGTCAATGGTTTTTATTATTATTATTATTATTTACAATCAGGCGCCATTCTATAATTAAATTTATAAATATTAAATTAATAAATAAATGGCGGGTTTTATATAAATAGTTACATTTTTTACACGAGTTGATTTTTAGTTTATTTAGTTGTGCGTTTCTTGATTATTTGTTATCATTAAGCTGATGGCTCTGAAGCCAATGCTTTATAAATAAATAATAAATCGTATGTCCAAAGAAAAAAAATTGTAATTACAGTTTTTTAACAAATTAATTTTTAATTTTAAGTATTATTGCGTTTTAAGTTTCTTAGGATCGTATTCCAGAACTCTATACAATGTTCAAGTCAGGACTTGAGCAGACTTGAGTATGATTTCAAGCACTGGAAATACGACCCTAATGGCAAGGATTGAGTATGATGTTCAGTACTCACTGCAATAGGTACTCAAGTCCTGACTTGAGTATTGAGTAGAGAAGAAGAGTATAAATCATACTGAAGTCCTTGCCATTAGGGTCGTATTTCCAGTGCTTGAAATCATACTCAATTCCTGACTTGAGCAATGAGTAGAGTTCTGGAATACGACCATAAATCCTTTGTTGCTTGTTTAAGCTGATGGCTCTATAGCCAATGCTCAACAAATAAATAATAATAATCGTATGTACAAAGTTGTTACGTGATTATTATACTGAAAAGCTTGGTGTCTTCATAAAAAAAATTAAACTTTTGCACATTCTGAATACAATCCAAAAATCGGGGCAGCAGAATTTGGCCATGAGCCTTTCATGAAACTGAGTAACTGAGTCGATCAGCACTAAAATTGTTTTCACAAGAAAAGACATTGTTCTGAAGACATGGTTGTTAGAATTTCGGATTTTCCTATGCTGTAGAATAGTCACTTCATGCATCCTTGTACTTTGTTTATTCGTCTATTACAGCCAGAAGTTGAGGTAACAAAAACGAATCAAATTTTCTAAATCTAAAGAGAAAATTATTTCTACGATGGTAAAATATAGATGAAAATGTAAAATATCTTACAATTATATACTAAATCTATGCTTACAATACACATTCTAAGGTAAGGGCAAATATTCTTCTCAAATAAAACAGCATATTTTATGGAAATAAAATCCTGAACGCATCTTTAATGTTGTTGGATTGCTATAGAAGTACATGTAGTTGAATGCAGATGTCGCTACCATTTCACTACTTCCTTTTCAAACGACGATCTAATTAATGTATTTTCAGGAATCATCTTATCGTACTTCTCCAAATTACTGTTTATTTAAATAACATAATAATTAAATTAAGACAATATATAATATTTTGTAATTATGACTTTAATAATCATTTTATATATTTTTTGACAAGGAAACAACTGCAGGGCTCGCTCGCTTTACGCCATCGCATTTCAACCGACCAACCAAAGCTTGTCTAGGAATCGGATCGATGTTCAGGCCTTGGTTGCAGAGAAGCTTTATTGAGGGCTCTGCGACTAGAACTTGGAATCGTGTTACTAGTTTTACTCAACTATTGTGGTGCAAATTGAAACATTTAGGCCAGCCAAAGGTAAGTTTGATCCACAAATTTGTAATCACTTATTGTAGCTTAGGGCTCCACGAAGTAGAAATCAACATGGCGTCAGAATGTAAATAACTTTACTGTCTGACATTTGCCGTACTGGCATCACAAACTGTTTTCTTCATCATAGGTGGAATTCTAAATCAATAGTAGTATTTTTGTTGATGTTGTCTGTAACTGGCAGATTAATATGTTTTCATTCATTACGTTTTACTTTATTGGTACGTGTTGACTATATACATACAGCTGGTACCAAGTGATTGTGTGGTACAACTTAGTAGCGCTTCTTGTAGAGTTCTAAATGTACAAACCAGCTGGCACATGCTTGTGTTACTAAGTTATCGTTAGATTGATCCATCAACATTATTGTGTTTGTGTAGCATTATGTAGGTATTTATTTACACACTTCCATTAGCTGAGAAATAAGAGCACCTTTCTTGTATCATTGCAAGAACCTGCCTCTTTCTTTTCCTCAGAGTGTGTTGAGATAGAATATGCATGTCTCTCTATGTTTCATTACCAATCTTAAGTGCGTCACGGTTGCTTCTTTTCCAAACCTTGCTGCACAAGTTCTGGAGTCGCTAAAAGATTTTATACTGATCTGATACATTGTCTTATTGTATGTACTGAGGCTGTGGTCGACTGGGCCTTGATGACATATTTGGTTATATATGGGAATAACAGACACCATTATAATTCTGTTGCCATCAAAAATATTGTAATAGTAAACACTGTTAGTTACTTACTAGCAACACCGCATTGAGCCTTAGCATTATGACTTAAATTGTTTAATAAATAAATAAATATTAGACATTTCATACGTTGCTTTGATTCCAATGCACTATAACTATAGCACTAGGCAGTATTACAGAAATCGGAAACAACAACAAACACCTACACCCGAGATAAATAATATATTATAATATACAACAAATTATCTATAGAAAATTTAATTGTCTATGTTGACCTGGCCGGTGTCATACCCGGGACCTCAGAGATGTTTACACCATAAAGTCGGTGTGCAAGCCAATTGACCACTCAGGTCATCAATTTCGTTGATAGAGTTTATACTGTTGCTAAAAACTTTGCAACTTCTGTATATAATCCACAGTTCTAATTTCAAAATCATATCTGCTTTTTAGCTAAAAACTATTTCTCATTGTCAGGAACGATTGTGACTTTCCGAACAGTTATAATTAGCATAGCAATTTACTTACAGTACACTTGTTAGAAGTGTCATTGTCTGATCTGATCCTTATGAACAGAAATACTTATGTCTTTGTATGCAAGGTATGGCATATGGCCCAGAGTTAGGTAACCTTACCTTTAGTGACTACTTACACATTTACAGGGTTACAGATTAATTCCTAAGGGCTAAATTCAGCTGAATGAACTCTTTGTGTTTAGTCCCAAATGCGATGTATTCACTGAATGGTAGTGGAGTGTTTGTTGTGCTTGTTTGATGTGTGGTGAAGATGATTTCGAATGTTGACCATTTATATATGGTTTTTCATTACCTTTGTATTTAATTGTTATTGTGTGTTTTACAATTTCTTACTCTATAATAAATCAGAGTACTTACTCCTGAATATTAGCTGTGGAATTTATTAATAAATAAATAATGATTCAATAGTTCCTTTATGGTTAAGTTGTGCATAATGTAGCCAACAGAGATATAAAGTCTAAAGAATATACTAGCACAATTTTGGGTCTAATTTTCAAATGCTGGTAGTCAACAGTATGTTTTTGTCTTGGGACCAATATTATTATTATCACTATTTCTTGATACACTGAGCAGCTTTATTCTTGCCTACTTAGGTTTAATTTGTACTATTTGTTCCCCCATCAGTAGACATTCATATATTCAATACTATATTTTCCAATTTGGTAGGTAAATATATTGACTATTAAATTTTTAGAAGGTGTATTATTGAAATAACACTCACAGTCATGTGCATGCCGGTTTGTTATACTATATGCAATTGACCAGTTGCAAATGGTCTTAAAATATTTATGTTTTTCAGCTTAAACTGCTCTGATACGAGTTGTGGTTACGTTGTAATGGTAAGTGGAAGTACAGGAGTACTTTCCTACTACAACTGGCATTAATATCACATATGTTAAGATCTGATACCTATTATGGACTTATCACATATTCGTCTTAATCAAAACTACACTTAAGTTCTAAACTCGAGTTTCACCAATATAAATTCCATTACTTAAGTTTGGGTGCAAACTTAAATAATGGAATTTATAATAATGTGAGGTACCCCTAAAATGTCAAAATATTTTGTTGTAAATTGTCTCATTCATGCAGCATGTATTGCTATTTAAAAAGGGTTGAACTATACCAACCGACACCAGTTCAACCTATGACACTTAACTCATTTCAGATCCATTAGGCTTCTGTTTGAATTTTTACATAAATTTTGTTATTTTCAACTTTGCATTATAAATATCATGTCCTTATAAGTACATTATAAAAGTCCATGAAAATGAAATCAGATCCTAATGATATTATTGGCAGTTATTTTAAGCATGATTGGTTTTGTGGAATGGCTTTTGCTACGCTGTGCTGACTGATACTTGTCATTGCGATTTTCATTGCATTTTATAAGGTGACATTGGAGTCTACTTTCATATCTCATATCAAAGTCCTATATTGGTTTGTTTTTTTTTATACTGCCTTAAAAGTCCATATAATTTTGAATGTCTGGAATAATATGTAAAATTAAAGTGTTTGTTGATAATTATCGTAAAAAAGTAACATCACTACAGTTTTGTTTTGCCGTAACTGGTTGCAGTGACGCGTAAAATAAGTTGACCAATCAACACGCTCAATAAGTTTGTTTTTGTAATCTAATAATAGCCCTCCATCTACATCTGAAGGATTTATTCAAACAATTCTTATCATTTTAGTGAAGAGAAAGGAGGGTTGGTATTGCACAATAAGAATTTTTACTTCATATTTACTTATTATTTGTTGAAGAGCTGCCCACTACCCAATTAATCAGATTATTTGTTTACTACCTTATCTTGAATTTACCAACTGCTTCTAACGTTGTCCATATCAATTAATAAAGGCATAGGAAATCAGACAAATAACAACACATAATGATGCCACTTGACAGTTGTTGATTAAACATAGATTAACAACTTACATAACTGGCTAACACAGCAAAACACCATGCTTCATGGTACAAGCACATCATCACTTTGACTTTGCAAGTGGACATTGCCAAAACTGAAAATGTTATGACCATTTTTCCCTCGCATAATCGCATTCGACTATTTAGAAAAAACCTATTAATATATATATGACCATATGTTAACACCATTCCATTTCATACTAAAATATGGGATGTTAACATATGACTCATTGAGATTGAAATGAGTACAAATTAACAATGTTTTTCATGTAGATTAATTTTGTATTTGGTCACACAAATTTCAAAATGCAATTGTCCATTAACAATCATAATTAGTTTTAACATGTTGATTGGTCTTCAGATGCCACGAACTCGGAGGAAGCATTATGCGTCGCACTCGCGGTCGAGATCACGATCGTACGAGGCGAAGCGGCGGCGGTTGGACGATTGCCAACGTGAGGACTCTCATAGGAAACGCAGTAGAAGCAGGGAACGAGACAGGTAAGCAAGGCTACGAAGGCCTGGAATTTTAATGGTATTTATTTAGGTCACGAAGTAAACCCGGAACCTAACACAAAACCAGAATACAAATATACCAACAGATTAGTTTGGTTACGCTGTTAACGAGTGCTGATAAGTACGATCCAACGTTAAGGCTAGCTCACTAAATGACTTGTACCCGACTACAATAAAAATAAACGGAACCTTAACGAAACTTAAATGTTGGTCACAATTATTTGACTGTGGCCCATTACTACTAAAATTAAATAGGCGGTTTAGAAAGTATTTTGAGAGACCATTCTAATTAAGAATTCGTTTTCTTTAAAATTTATTTATGAATTAAAGTATTATTAGCATTGCATATTGCTCTTTATGTTTTTATACATAAATCATACATGCCACATATTCCTTTTACTTCTTACCTGCAGCTTAGTTATTGAACTAATTTTGTTAAGGCGTAAGTTTATTTTTTCTACAAATACAGTTCAGCGTCAAATTAAAGTAGTACTACAAATAAAGTACGAAATACTTGTCCTCCAAGGAAGGATTTGAGGTTGCGTGAAACTTCTGGAATATTTTTGTTTCTTTTTTTATTTTGCACCTGGGAATCTGAAGTAGGTAAATGCCAAAAAAATTGCCAGTTTTCAAACAAAAAGTTGATAGAACCAATAGTAAGATAAAGCTTATAAAATAAATATTTATTGAATTATTGCGCATTATTTACACCTACATGAATCTAAAATGAATCTTAATATAGCGTCCGAAACCGAAAATTCCCATATTTGGATACAAAGTTATTACAGCTTGTAAAAATAAGCATGAAAAGTAACTGTTTCATTTAACATACTGTTTATTGTCTTATGTCCCATAACGAGGATCTGAAGTAAATGTGAATATTCATAAGAAAACTGTAATCAGCTGCATCATAAAATTGCACCCCTGGTATAATTATACCACGTCTGAAAAATGACAACTTTTGACGAGAGAGGTTTAAAGATTTTACGAACGAAATTAGTCGATATCTTTTTTATGTTTATACGGAGATTAAAAAAAAAATCACGTATATATTACTTGTTTTAGTACTATTACTAGAATATATAGTAGTATATAGTTACTATTATTTTTATGACTTTTATGTGATAAAAGCAATTTTGACGTGATCACTTGTGGCTTTATTATACCAAGGGTACGTAATAGTATTATCATGAGACCCAAAGATTGAGATCAAATAATTTCACCAAACTGTACTTACTTTTATTAAGTACTTAAATTTCGAAAAGTGTTCTGAAATATCCCGTTGTCAGGTACACATTTATTACTTTTTAATAATACTATTTTGACTAGACATTTCAAATTTTTGTGCATTGCACTTTTTGAAAGGTTTTTCATTCATATTTTGTAATTTTATTGGCTGTGTTAAAGAAAGTGATACAATAAGTTTGAGAATTATTATGGTTTTATTTTGATCTTTATTGTCCATAATGATATTTACATAGATACCTATGTAATAAGCTTTGTGTAATAACGACATCTACCGCAATTTTTTAGCACTCCTATACGGCTCAGCCTCTGATTCTGAACAAAATGTGTTGTTCGGCCACTTACTACTAGGTGGCGTTACATGTCATGTTTATTTGTTATACCTTCTCGTTTCTTTGATATTGATGGCAAATATTTCCAGATGATGATATTTGACGGCATACAAACCTGAACAGTCAGTAAGTTTAAATAAAGGAATGCCCTTAGTACACTCTTTGCTAGACTGCAATCTCAAATGCCTTGAGTGTCGAGAGCAAAATGTATCGTAAAAAATGTATTTCCGAGCATGACTTCGCAATAATTGCGCATATCACTTTTATAGCCTACGTTGTTCAAATTTCCTTTGTTTGCTGAGTCACTTGAAATGAACGTTATCTTTTGGGACGAAGGTGCTGTCCTCTCAAAAATGTATTATGTAAATATCGTTTGGGTAATGCTGTTTCAGGTGACATCTGTTATTGGTTTTATTACCAGCGGAAAGGTGTAAAGTTTGTTGTGTACAAATTTTTTGCCAGAGCTTTGCTTGCTCTGTTCAATCTCGCTTATCTGAGATTTAGGGACGGCTATCTCTTACAAATCCTCGGTTTTCTCGACATTATAAATGCCCTTCAAATGCCATTTCGAAAGTTCTCTGGACCTAATCTAGTACAAACCAGTTGTCTGTACAGCTAGGATATTCCAAGCTTAGAGAAGCAAAAAGAAATTGTTCTTGGAATACAGCAGAATTTCAACGTCAAGCTTAAAAACGTTTGTTTTATACATAATCAGTTCGATTTAATGATAAACCAACATAAGAGTAGGTCAGGTTAATCGAAGAATTTATAGATTTATTTTATGCATATTCCACTATGACGATTTGAAATGTGTAAAACCCCCATAGTTGCTACTATTTTTAATAGATAATGATCGGGGATAATACGTCATCTCCTTCTTTTCTGGAAAAAACTGTGTGTAACGTTGACTTATATGGTTTAATAACCAGTTTAGTCTTATCATTACAATTTTCCTTCTGTAAATTACTGAGAATATATGAATGGATTCAACGTGGTATAATGTTTATTGCGATTTTACACGTGTTTTGTGTGCCACAACCAAGTGCCACAAGATTTTCACATATCTAGGCTTTCTATAAGGCAAGCACCTGCAATAAACGTGATTGAATAGATTGAAAGTAACGGTTGGCCGGTGGTTCGTACGGTACCGGCAGATTGGCCGGGGGCATACGGCCAGGAGTCGCGTTAGCCGCGGACACCCTCTCAGGTTACTTCTAACCTGTCCTCCATTACTCGCTAATAGCACTTTGCTTGGAGTCTGAACCAATGAGGTATTACTTTACTCATAATCAAAACTTAGTAGCAGTAGAGCTCCTTGTGAAAGAGTTCGCCCAAGGAAGTACTGCCATCGTACCCATTTCAGCCGCCAAACAGTGATGTGAGCATTGCTGCTCAATGAAATTACGGGCACATGGGACTTGTCCACTTATGTATCTTTGCGATTTAAGGCTCTGGGTGGCACTGCAACTGTTAGGGATAGGCGTGCGCTTACCACCAGCCGCACCACTTGTTCGTCCAGTCGCTGGGTATTATTTAAAATAAACATGGAGACGAAGGAAAAAATCTCTAGTGGAGAACTCGTGTAATATAATATATATAACTGAATATAGCTCATCAACCAACCATTACCACAAAAGGAAACTTATTACACATGTCTCACCATTTCTTTCTGACTGCCAATAAAATTAAACTTGAAATCGCGGTTCGATACTTTATATCGCACACGCGATACCAACGAGATCGCTTGATGCAAGAACCCATTGTGAAACATGTTCACGCACTTCTGCCAATACTAAGATAAATAAGTAATTTTACTGTTTTGCCGTATAAACTATATGTTAAGTGCGCCACAACAGCGACGCGATGACGTTCAAGAGGTGCCAATCAATTATTGTATGATTAAGTATGTGGGTCTGTACAAATTGGCAACGTAACCTATGCATCTAGTTTGTCACACGTTGACTCTGATTAACGTAGCGGCCTTCATGTATCTCTTTGTGGGTATTATTTTTTATAGTATTGTACATATACTTTTTTTTCTGGTGAACTGTAACGCTACAATCATTACCTTTACTTAGTTTCGTACCTTAGTCTTGGCAAATTAATATTTTATTACACCCTGAACCTTTAGAAAGAAAACCGAAAAAATAATTCGGAGTTTTAGTGCCAACTCTTGTTTAACTTTTAATTACCAGTATAAATCTAATTGAAACGGTCTGAAACAACGTCATGTACGTTGTGGTTTTTTTACCTTTAACAACGAATATGCAATAATGTTCCTTGTCTGCCATTGAGTACAATAAATTGTACAGGATCATAAATCCCGTTTTGTAAATGTCTTTATTGGTTGAAACGGCAAGCGAGTGGGGTCACCATTCGCGAACCGCTGCAAGCGACGACGCGTAGGAATCCAGTTTTGCTGTGGCATTCCTCGGCAAGGGGTTTTTTCCACCTTTCCTTATGTTGCGGCGGCTGCACGACTTGCAGATGTCGTTCCTTCTTTCTGAATTTCCACTACTAATTACCACTAAATAATTGTTTTGATTAAATACAGAATATTTATTTAGTAGTTTCTTTCTGATGTATCTGATGTTTCTTTGAAATTTCTCTAATCTAAATTATTTCATTATTCTGAGAGTGGCTATCTCTATTAAATTGTGTGTCGTTAGATAAAACCGCGTTATCAGTTGTTTATGACGGATGCATTGTTCTTACGGGGCTGAGCTAAGTTGCGATGCACTTCTGTGTACTTAAACTATATTACATTTAAATATATCGTAAAAATCCTGTTACTTATGTTGATTTTGGTTACGCTGGAAAAATCTGACTTAAATATTGAAATTATTTTACAATAGGAAAACAATTTTATAATCAAAACGGTTTGCCAATAAGAAACCAATAAACTGACTTTGTGTGTACTGTACATCAATTTATTTCGTCTGTTTATTTTGTAAGTTTCACCGCAAAAATCTGGTTTAATCCGGTCGTAAGCCCTTTGTGGAAGAGGGATAGCTACAATGGATTCATTTATGTTCAAGAGTTAAGCGAACTCTTATTACTCACTAGAGAGTTAGTCCCATCATTTATGCAACAAATTCAAACAATTCTTATGCGTGTGTTATAAATTGATATTTTGTGCAAAGGGCCGACGACAGGTAATTGTAGGTTGTCAGTTGTAATGGATGTACGTCTGATGGAAATTACAATTACAGAATTAAACGCTCTGACTCAAGGATATCGCCACAGCTAATACCCGAGCATAATGTATCACAATCAACACCTGTAAATATAAGGTTCGCACCGTACAAAACGTAATAACACGCATTGAGTAATGCATGTAATCTTTTCCTCGGTGTAACGGCTATATGCGCTTTGATGTGTTTTAATTTTCTTTCGTAAAGTTTGTATGCCAAGGACCTCTGAAAGGTCATTTAACTAAAACAGCAATCTTTAATGCTATCGACGAGGACACGTTAAACATGTTGGTTTTTCACTAACTACAATCACGTCATCGTTTCATTTTTTTTTTGCCTGATAGCGAAATAATAGGTACACTACATGTTCATAAAACGACACCGTTGGATTTATTTGTTACTGTCAAAGACAACTACGTCGTCATTGTTTTCGAAATAGGCATACCAACTACAGTTACCAAACGAGGAAACTTCATAATTGTTTTGTCGAGCAGTAAAAAGTGCATAACGTCTTAAGTCTAGGTTGCGCAGTTTCAAATGTCCATTTGTCGTGACTTGGTGTTTCATATTTTTTAAATGAGAAATGGTGGAGCGACTGACGGCACCTGAGTGCGGGGTGGGGGCGAGAGGTTGTTCTTGACACAGTAAAACTAGAAGTGCAGTAGGTGCAGCGGCCCACGCTGAGCTCTTTACGGACTGCTATTTGGCTATCCACAGTCCTTTGAGCTAACCGTTGCTGTTGAACAATAAATAAAGGCAATGTAAAGGATTTGATTTCAAATGATATTCTTTTTAGATTGCAGACGTGTGAGTATATTTATAATAATGTCATTACAAATAGTCGATATCAATAGTAAAGGTCTTATTTTCGTCTCTTTTCTGGCATGGCACACGGCGAGATTTATCTGACTTGATCCGCGTAGATCTCGGCCAGAAACGCTTTCCATGTCGCGAGGCGGAACGCGCCACGCGATTTATGCGCCTGCGTCGTATCGGGCCCCCCGATACTATCCGATCGCCGATTTATGCACCAAGCTCGTTGTCAGTTCGTTAGCCCGTGCTCACTTCCTGTCTGCAGCCATTGTAATGTCGTTCATATTTAAAACAATCTAGCATGTCTTACGTTTTCTTCTAGCTTCGCTGACGTTCTCTTAAAATACTATCATTATGTATTACATTAAATTTTATTAATTGTGGTTTGTATAGCTATCGGTTTTAAAAAATAATAAAAACTTACGCTTAAAATAATAATTAAAAATTTAATTTAATAAATAATAATAGAAACAAGGCAGTGTTTATGATGTACGTTTATTAAATATCGTCACGAATTATTCTAACAATTAGAATAAAGCTCTTCCTCTAATTAGTCGTCGTCGCAAATGATCATTGTATTTTTGACAAGTGTACAAGGTCACGGAGATGATCATTAAAGAAGATTATTTCCTTCTCCTGTGCTAACATTGGATTACGATGACAAGGCCGCCAAACTCATATCCTGTTGATTCAACAATGGCCCATGTGGCCTTACCTCGTCTAGGGGACATCAGGGTCTCCTCCAACACGTTGCGCTTTGCCACATCTGAAGATTACACCTCTGCATCATTCATTAGTTGACATGACTATATATTTTTCTAAATGCAATGCAAGTCAAAGTCTTTAGATTCAATCTAAAGTATTAATCTGTCTCACTGATATGTCTGTACGTTAAATTACACAAAGAAACTAGTTTCCGTTTGAATTTAAGTTATTTAAAGGTCAAGGTGCATAGGTCGATTACTGTTGACGTTATTTGTATTTAATGGTGAATCAGAATTATCGAGTGATTTCTTTCTTTTGTTTCTCGTGCATTCTGTGAGAGTTCTGGTTTGATCGCAACTCTTCACGCTATTGACGACGTAAAACTAAATTAGACACACGGGACATACTTTTGTAACTCTAATATTAGATTATATTCAGTGCCAAATTGTTACATCGATTGCAATTTTGATCTGTGCATTTAATGTTGTACATAAGAGTTAGATACTGAATTTGTCCTTACCATTTCCTTTCATTTGCTTTTAAATATTTCCTGCCAGGTAGGTCAAGTATCATTGATATAAATCACCAAAATTCTAAATCGGTTATCAGTACAAGGTGATTTAATAAACGAATGTATAAAAGATGTTTTTGTATATAAAATTGGGTGCGATCCTTAAACGGTTCATTTTTCTTGAAGAACCAATTGAGTGCATAAATTGTTCACTAAAGTCGTTTCCCGAGGCGCCTGTCGCAATGACCAGACACGCGTATTTACGAATTGCGAACAATAGCCCGATTGTCACGTCCTCGGAAATCGGCCGTTTGAACAACGTGACATTTGATGCCCAGAGATTGATCGGTTTAGAGGAAATTGCGCGGACGCCGTGGACTTAGCGGGTAAATGTTCATTATGTTGACATAACGACTTAATGGCATGTCTCCGTACCAAACTTATGTAATACTAAACGAATACTTGTTTATAATTTCTTCTAGTTTGTTACGTATGTATACTGATTAATTTTATGATTACGTCATTCTAAATAAATGGTTCTACCTGAACCAGATAACTAAGTTGAAATTGGTAGACATTTGTTTTAAGAAGTTGGAACACAAAGATATTGAGTAGAATTGGACGAAATAATAGATATAGAACCTTCTAGAACATAAGTGTTCGTGGATAAGTGTATAGTTCGTAACCAGTTGTCATGTCTTTTTACAAACAACGCAGATTTGTTGGGAGTGCACACCAGCATATTATCCGGTCGTGCCTGGATTTTGAGGAGCCGTTATTTGCACTTAGGTGCGGACAGGAGCGCGCGGCATGGTGCGGGATCGATTAGCGAACCGGTCCCGCAGTACGTTGACTCCCGACTCCAGTATGCGCCCGCGTCACTGCGCCCACGACCACGAATTGTGCAAACTCCTCCCGCGCATCGTGCTCTCCTCTCGTGGTCGATGGAAATACACTACATTTATCATTACTACTTGTAAAAATTGGAGACATAGAATCGACATAAATGTACAGTGAAGTACAGCGTCTAGTTTCACTGCACGGACGACGAGTTTTGCCGGTATCTGGTTTTAGGTATATGCGACGGCTTGTATGTAATTGCTCTACAGGTGCACATACAGGTGCAATTAGAAGAAAAACTGTCTTTTTCTTTCCAACTGGTTCAACTTCTATGGCGACTTGGAAACGTTAAACTTTCTTATCCACACCCCTCATATCACGTGACATGCTCAACTTTCTTCACTGTTTATGTTCATTTGAGATTTGTTTAAAAATTGAAATAAAAGAAAGTTTCTGTTTTACACAGAATAATATCTATGTGCTTTCGGACAAATAAAGTTCAATTTTTAATGAAAAGTTGTAACGCTATGACTCCATAACAATATGGAAACGACGATGACGAGCTACTGATCTGAGGGTAAATAGTGGGCGTATCTATTATATTCAGAGATAAAAAGAGGAACAGGATGCAATGCGACCAATAAAATACGTCATGTTGAATTAATACTGCGTTGTATGTTGAAGCCAGTGCATTCTTGGGAAGATAAACAAGGCGCGATGATTAAAGATGATAATGCTGTCTGCCACGTCCTGGAGCGGTAAGGGTTGCGGAGTGTGCGGCGAGGTTTATGACTCGGGCGTCGAACTCGTGTGGGTCGGGGGTCAGCTGCGCGACATGCATTCATTAGTGCAATGCGCATACGAAGCTCCTATGTGTTATACGCTCTTGCACTTCGAAAAACTATTAATTACTTCAACGCTAAGAAAAAATTTTAATTATGGACGAAGTTTTTTTCTCTATATAAGCACATAGAATAAAATTAACTGTATTCCTGAAAATTCATCGTTCTATTGGAAATGTACTTTCGATAACATTATTGATTATTTCATATAATACTTAACATAAACATGTCCATCACTGTATGTATACAAATTATATTCCAAAAATCATTTCTTTTGTTAGACAATGACAGCAAATACGACTCGGAGGTCGCCTGGCAGTTTTCTGAAGGCGCTATAGCGGAAGCAGTAAATATTGTTTTCCGCCCTGTCCAAACTCCCGAGATATTAAAGACATGCGGCGTCTTTGCTTATGTCCTCTGAGTAAAATGTTTATTTTTGCTTTTAATGCCTCCTCGTGTGGTCCGGTTAATAATTCGTCATATTCTTTGAGGACAAGGTAGCTATTGTTGATTAAAGGTTCTGCGAGGACAATGTGCCGTTCATGGTCAACGTAAAGGTTTCCTCGTGGTTTTATGTTTTCTGGAAAACCGCTAACTTTTGTAAAACTACCTGTCGCTTTTAAGTGATATGTAATGAACCCTGGTACAGAATACAACAGCAAATAACAATTTATGCCTATATTTTTTTTGCTTCGTGTAACGATTTTATGACAGCCCATTGTCTGCGGATGCTTGTACCATTTGGACAACGAAACAGTGTCAACGAAAGCTTTGTTGACACTGTGAATTGTGTCTCGAGGGGATAATGTAGACCGGTATCATTAATCTAATTCGAATCGCTAGACGTACGCAATGAATCAGTGTGAGTCAATCGAGAAAGTAAACCAGTAAGCATTGTTCCAGTGGATGCGCGGTACTGAGTATGATGCGTGGGCGCAGGCAGCGGCGCGAATTAAAGCAGCTCTCTATTCATTACTCATCGTTATTGCTATCGCCATTTTCGGAGACGAAAGCGAGTGTAGGCTTGTTTAACCTCTCTTTTATAAAGCTGTTTAATTATTTTAAGATAAAAGCGAGATTTTTTTATTAATACTTTCACATTCATGGTTTGCACACATGAGTGACCTTTTGTTACGCAGAATTAAAGCCTCACAGCTATTGAGTGCTTATTTTACCGTGCGCAGACTACGGTCAGTATTTCTTTACATCTTTATGGTCAACGTTTTTCAACGCTGAGTACCTATTTTTAAAATCTAGTAGTAGGGAATTAGTGACAAATTAAAACTATGTTTCCAGTTGTATAACTACAAATTAATACCCTCTCTAATTGTATTAAGCCATGTCCATTGACTGTAATTACAGTGTTTCAATCTGACGGTTCAATGGGGAACAAGAAAGAGTGTTTACTTTTACTAATATACACAAAAAAGTATAATAATGTGATTGTTCATTGTGGAACGCAGACGAGACTGGTAGAAAGTACAGGCGCGTGCAAAAACGTAATTACTACAGCAATACAGTATTGTTCGTCTGCTAACCGTGTTGAAATACCTAGCATATCAACGTGTCGATTTTAAACGGTCGATAAACACGGGTTTCAAATTCTATGTCTACGGGGTTGAATAAGTTAAAATTTTTGGAAAGATCGCGGGTTTTTTTTTTTCATTGTTTTACTCCAAATACGTTCTTTCGCAGGAGATTGCATATTTAATATTATTTAAATTTAGTAATATGTTGACATTACTATAATTTAAAACGCTCGCGTTGGCGACTGTATCGGGGTAGTGATATTACGCGCTATCATGTGTCTTGCCGTAGCCAGTAGAGGAGCTACGAAAATAAAGTGAATGTTAGAACCAAAACAGCATAAAGCACCACCATTTGTATCTTCTCAGATACGAACTGACAATGCACATTAATCTATTTATGGCCCCGTTAACTTAATTTTTCCTTTTATTCCCCAATGTCTATCTCAAATTTACCATCCCTTGTAAACATACGGACCACAGAACCTCTTTTACTTGGTCAATTTTATTGCCATCAATTTCAATCATGCATTCTGTCATTTTAGGGAAGCCTATGTTCAGCAGTGGACGTCTTCCGGCTGATATGATAATGATGATGATTCTGTAATTTATTTTAAAAAAGATATATATCCTATCTTATATACATCCAGCAATTCTTTAACAGATGATGCAAGTACTACTTGTCATCGACTTACAAAAAGGAGTGTAATGATGGATTCAACTATATATTCTCAAGTTCGTCCATATACAGATTGAAGAGTCACGAGTCATTGCGTGCAATCCGAATCCGAGAAAATACGGATTTTATTGGGTCGGATTGTACACCTAGAGATTCAATGGCCATTCTGGTGCTGTTTGGCATGCAGCGTTTGAATCGTTATTTAACTAGTCCTATCGATCCCCGTTAACATTTGTCATTGTTATTGTACGAAGACGCAGGAGAAATAAAGAGTTCAGTCGGGCTAGCACGACATGTCGCGAGATACTGCAATTATCGCATAGACATTTCGCGCTTTATGTCGTTCGGACGAACCGATTTTTCAGAGGAATTTCTTAATAATTACAATTAACTAAGGCAAGATAGCAAGAAATTACTGTGTGTCCACTTTCATTTTATTTATCTGCTCCTTCTGATTCAAGCCCTATACGTCCGACATCCATCCGAAACAATTCCTGACAAATAAGTTTTACTCGACGAAATTTATTTATTTAAGCCATACTAAATTATCATTACAGATTATTACCCAATGCTATAATCTAGACAATATAATTAATATTTACAAGTAGATACTTTTATGGTTAATTAGATAGATAGATAATTATTAAAAGACGCATGATGCAAATGAAGCTTCATACTTGATATTTTCTTTTAATTTGGTCGAGTAGCTACTAGTAGCTATCACTTATTTGACTTGGACACGAATCGGCCACAGTACATAAGCGTTTATACAATTAATACTGTAGTTAGTATCAATATCCTTCGGATTTCGGAAGACGGAATTCGGATTTAGTGCTCAATCCTTCATGTACATACTACTACTACTACGCCTTTTCTCAGATCGGACGCAATGCGCGAACACTCTAGCGTTATAATACATCCCTGTCGGACACCCCAAGATACGCCGAGCCAGTGTGCATGCTGCGTTTATCCTAACCCTGAACTCCTTCTCTGCGAGGGTAGAGCAATTTAATTCTACGTATTAATTGAATTCCCAACCTGGATATAGACAAAGCTTTTTTACTATCACTTTTCAACCCTCACTACTCGATCGTACGCTTTCTCCAAATCAATGAAGACACATTATTCTTTGCTAGATTTGCCAGATATTTTTCTGTAATCTTTTCTTTCTTTTAATACAAAGTCACAGGACGAACAAGTCGTGCGCCTGGTGGTAAGTGACAAGCCTTTCCATAACAGTTTACAGTGACATTCAGAGCTTTAAGTCGTAAAGATCTTATGGGCACTGCCATTATGACTATCACCCTGAGACATAAGATGACAAGTCTCGTGTGCCTGTAATTTCACCAGCACCTTTATCCTTCTAAACCGAAACGCAGTAATGCTCACAACAATGCTTTGCGGCAGAAATAGGTAAGACACGTTAAGGAACACACTTGATTTTACCATATATCCCATCCATTCTTTAAATCCCGATTGCACATCCCATGTTTTGACATTTGTTTCATTCATCACCTGTCAATAAAAATCCTTGCATACAGTATTCCACCATTGCTGAGCAAATTAAGATTTACTTGCTAATTTAATTAGAAGTACATAATGTGTCTAACAATAAAGTTAAGAAATATTTTTTTTAAGCTTAGGCTTTCACCGTCGGATTCGTAAACCATGACATTTTCACTTTCACTATTACAACGTCAATCAAATTTTTAAACAATTCATAATTAGGACTAATTAATTAAAAAGAATTCCGTAGGTGTTTTTAACTCGCTTCTTTTATTATCACAACTTTTCTAACCCGTATTCCTGCAGGCTGTAGGCGGCCAGTGAAAGCTACTTTATGAAGCTTGTTTACGTGTATGTATTTATAAAAACATTAATTTAATTAAACTTTTAATTTCACCGAAACATTTTATGATTCTTTTACAACTGCACTATTGGCATTAATGGGCTTCGCATGTATATATATATACACTTTTCTTGACACGTCACTAATATGGTCCAAGTAGTGTTAATATACTCTCCATTATGCTAATTAGTTTTTTGATATATGAACATAGAAATGTAACGGTTAGGGCTATTTTGTTTTAATGTAACACTGGCGAAGAGGGTATGAGAAAAGTACTGCATTGTATTCATGTGAAAGCTAATCGAATATACCAAATAACATATGCGCTGGTTATATAGCAGATACTGAGTCCGTTATATCTTAATACTTCATGGAACTTCATTATTGTTGTATTGTTTACGCGCATGCGTGGGCTGCAAGCCTGTTTGACAATCTTTACGGGTCAGGCTGACACAGTTTGATAATTAATATGTCTTATTGTTTTGACTCAAATCGGAACGTGGCAATTAACACGCAAATATGATTGTATATTTGCTGAGGTACTTTATAAACATTCGCTCTTATGTGACACAGAATAAGTGTATAATGAGTACGCGAGGCATTGTATGTAATGCGATCTGAACAGATGTAGGGAACTAGAGCAATGCAAATCTAGTCCAATACAGTTAGCTTTGGTCCTGACTCATCAACGCAAGTGATTACGCTAACCTAAATAATGTAGTTTGTCACCGATACTTTTCCATAACACTGTTTTTTAACCGACTTCAAAAAAAGGAGGAGGTTCTCAATTCGACTATATGTTTTTTTATGTATGTTACGCGATAACTCTGGTATTTGTGAACCCATTTTCATGATTCTTTTTTTGTTGGAAAGAGGGTACCTCCATAGTGGTCCCATTTCATTTCGAATAAAATCATCCACCTCTAAGGGTGGCTGATCACGCATGAACATTCATTTTTATAAATAGCGCGTAAATTTTACTTAAGGGGCAATAATTTTAATGGTTGGTTTTGCTATTCTCCAATTCAAGGCGTTTTTCTCTCAATATACTTTGAGTAGTGAGAACCGAGTTTTATTATCTCCTGTGTCAAGTCCTATATAGTGGCGAACTAAAGATCCCCATATTTCAATAAAACTTGGCAAATAGATGTAATTCCACGTACTTTCGAGGTCGGTTTTGTTTAGTACTCTGTACTGAGATTATAATAATTATTTTCTGCTTATTTGAACACTAGTATAAAACCACAGCATTGTCATAATACAATTATCTAAGCTAATTAACTTACAATTTGTGAGTCCGTGGCATCATAACTTTTTCTAATCCTTATTTCACAAGCGGCACACATGGCTGACCTGCACGTGCTGCCAAGATATGTTGTAAGGAAGTGTGGCGTAATTCTCGAGTCTTAGCGCCCTTTGTTTAAAACAACATTGCCTTGATACGCATAGTAGCACTGACATTGACCATTGCACATGTACCCGCTTAATAAAAAGCATAGACTTACAATCTTTATCCAATATCATTTAACATTTGCATCGTAATATGACATTTTATTGATAATTAATTCAACTCCATGCAGTTACGTTTCTACATGGTCAATTTATTTATTGTGACTACTAAATAAAGACAAGGCGTGACAGCGCCTTACCAATTATGCAAATCTAAGCATATATTTCCTTTTTGGAATAAAACAAACTATAAAATGGTTAGGCTGTCAATGCACTCGTGATATTTACGATATTTACGCGGGTATCATCAAGTGCAGGTCACGTTTGCGGAAGCTTGAAATTTAATTGAATCATTTTTACCAAGGACGAGACGATTGCCAAATTGTACCATTGTATGCGGCTTATTAATTGCGAGATTGAATTCCTCTTAAGATAATGAAGAGGCCTTGCCAAGCGTCGGTACTGTCTGTCCTAAAGGGAAGACAAGTAGGTAAACAAGGTATCCGTGTAAGGACCGACAATGCATCGGCCGCCCACGTATTGTTCAGAAATTGACGACGGCACCGCGCTAAAACATCGCAAACGATCTTTCGGTAATACGTTCGTTCACGGAAGTGTTTAACTTGCATGTTGTAAATCGATTTATTTTAAAATCGAGCTTGACTTACGTGGGAATCAGAGAATACAGATTTTATGCGTAGGTTTAAGATTTTAACAAGTTTAAACGTTTAAATTAAACCTAATTTATTTGTATTGCAAAAAATTGGTTTCCACAATACATTATATCTGTTCACTTTCAGTGAATTTAAAATCACTGTCAGTATATTGTGTGAGAATTCTTTCACTTTCTATCGATTTGTCTTTACGCCACAGTAATAGTTTGTTGATCCTTGACGAAACGACGTCTCTTATTAATTAACTACCATTTCTCCATCGGCAGTCACCAGATATGGTATAGCCTATACATCAACATTAGCGTGGGTGATAATGTCTCCCGGTGCCGCGGTACAAGAGTCGTGGAATACACTGTTTACGTAATCAGATATTCACATCTCGCATAAACTTGTGATCACTTTTGGTTTCAAAAGTCCGTACTTACTGTATTCTTTACACATTCCCTCCTCTTTACACATTTCCCTCCTGAGTTATTTTGTGATCCCATATTATATTGTCTTGATCACACTATTTTTTATGTGGACAAAAAAGCGAAAGTGCACTTTACAGATATATTAATTATGACGATTGTCTTATGACGTGTCGGAAAATAACGTCAATCGTTTAACCTTCTTTTCGACTATATCAATGTTTCCGCGTTTCGAATGTAAGTGCCCGTATATCTTTGTCTGAGTCACATTACCAGCTAAGGTGCTAATGGTAGCGAGTTTCATTACCTACCTGTCGTTGACTTGACGGAAATTTCAAACTTTACATATTTATTGAAAAAAAAAACTATAAACCAAATATGACAATTTTTCGTACTCGCATTGTCAAGTATTTGCGCACCAGTTTCTTAGCTCAACCAACCTGTATGACAACCCACGTGTGGATCGTTTTTACATCGCAATACAATTGCCATCTCCTTTCTAATCGCACATCATAAGTGTGACGGCGACCCCGAATATAAATTATGGGAACAAGCAATTTCGTGTACGAAGGATGGCGAGCGGCGGTAATGTGGCAACTACTCCTACGCATCTCTTCGGCGAAACCAACTGTAAGCGACATACTGACAGCTTTAGCTTAATGAAATGGTTAATGACAGTCATTTAATGCATTCTAGGATAGGAGTTTATACAACAAGTCGTCAGAAGGTAACTTCAAGAGATGTTTAAGTGTGTAGCATAGCATAATAGTTTAATGCGTTGTACTACTTTAAAAAAAAGTGTTTCTAGCTATTAAAATATATTGTTTTAATCATTGTTATCCAATACAAATAAATTAATTCACATCTTGTGTCAAATCGCACTCATCAATTTAACGACATTTTAAACGTTTATACCAGCATGATACTCGGAACGCCGTTGAAGTAGTTGATTTTTAAAAGTCTCAAATGCTCATATTCTTTTTGTTGTCTGGATAAAAGGTTCTACCAGTGGCGTGAGTCACAAACACGTACAGGATCTTTGTTGTGCTTCCGAGAACCTCACCACCAACGTCTTTGTAAGAAAGGTTTTAATACAGGTCGACGGACTAATTTCTCCTATCCCACTTTAAAAAGTAAAAACTAATGAAATGCCATTAAGTTTTATGCTCGGTGCCTTAGATTCGATCGGTGCGATTTCATCTTATTACTCGATTTCGAGAAATGGAATACTCTTTAAATCTCATCTTATTAGCACTGTGACGAGTTATTTATTAGATAGAATTCATGAGTTACAAATTCTTTTGACGTTAAAGTGCTCAGCTGTGCAACATTGTCTCACGCGACGCAATAAGCAATGCAGACTAAAATGTGTTTCTTGTGGTTTGTCTGCCAAAAAACTATTGTAGATAATAAGTGGAATGAACTATCCGGTATCATGGAAAAATTAGAACGATGACGAGTCAATATAGAGTAATGTCCTGTTATACATACGTTTTTATGTACTTAGTGTTGGACGGATTCTGACCCCAATGATTAATGAGAACCGTTACTTTTAACTCAGTTATTATTGCGTTACTTTTTGAAATACCAAACCTCTCCGCCTCATGCTAATGTACAGTAATTATCGAGAAACCACAACACCTAACAAGCACTTAACGCACTACGCATCTGTATTTGATTTAAACTCCTATAAAAAAATAATAAAAAACCGTTCTTTCACGATTATTTAGGCTAATCATACGCAGGGGCTAGGAATCCCAGGGCTTCAGGAAGTCCTTTTACGGGTGCTATTTTGATAAATTGTTTAGATTAGTTAAAGTCGTGGTTGCCAGATCAGGTTACCGTGGGAGCACCATTTACGGCTATAGATTAATTCGTTGTGGTCATTATTAGAATAGAAATCTCAACTATATGGTTTGGAGCATTCAACTAATTTAGATCAAGTTCCTCGTTTTTTTTTTGTTTTGGTACAATGCCGATCCATGTACATCAACTCTTGTTGTTAAGCTGATCGACCTTTCCTTTTATAGATCCAAAAGGAAGATTTTTTTTCTATTGGAAATCAGTTCGTGACGACTGTGTACTTGATCATGACGCTTATCCAATGTCTAAAGAAGAAACGTTGTATCTTAGATGACTGCGTCACCTAGGATACATTTTGCGTTTAAATGAAAGATTGCGTCTCGTTAAACGGCAGTTCGACCCTAATAGACAATTAAGACTTAATTTACTAAATCAACGAAGAATGTACTAAGAATATTGAGCCTTTGAACAGTAGCATGCGTGAGATTGACCGATTTTTCTTTCGTTGGTTGGTCTAGACGGCCTAGTAATGATCCATTTGGGTCATTGGACCTCACCGTTTGTCGGCTACACGCCGCCTTCGGTGCTATTATTTTTTGCCGTCATTTACGTGCCACCAATTGTATGGTCTGACGCAGTCGCCTACAATCACAGGTCGAGAACTGTTTTTGCTGGCATATATGTGTACATGCCATCAATTTGGCATGTTTTCTTTACTCATGTGTAACGGATTGTTTTTGATTGAAGTTTCGCACAAAGAATCGGTGTGTAGGATGTGAGAATCGGACGCTAACGGTATCTTAGGAAAATTTATGTTACGCTGATTCAACGCCGAAAAAGCTCTTATTTAGGTTGCACTTTGTTGCGCAATTTTTCTTTTGTTAGTGCAAATTTAGATGATAAATTAATCTTCTTTGTGTGTCAGTGTCACACACCGGTTAATACACCTTTCTTGAAAGGACTTGCGGTTAATACACCTTTCTTGAAAGGACTTAATTATATTTTGTGTTTTCCTTCATTTACCAAATCGTTACTGTTCGGTCAAGCGTATTTTAAGAAGGATCATATTTATGGCCTCATATTACAAAAAAATATGTACTAACATCAAAATAAATAACGTAGTATCCGGAACTTCGGATGGCATACTTCAGTGTCCTTAGAAACATTAAAACTATTTATTTATTTTGTGCTTTGGTTCAGTGATCATCTCAAATCGTATTTTATTTATTTTCGTATCTGTTTCTGATATAGATTGTAAATAGGTCGAGCAGGTAACAGATTGCATTAGGCCTCGAGGGGAGTAAAATCATTAGGCGTGTAATCGTTGGCAGTGACACACATCCACGCTGAATAAGCAATAATGTTTCTATTCTGGGCTGTACTTTGCCACATAAATAAATACTGAACCCAACATACCATCTCGTGTATTATGATTTACGTACCTACGTAATATACATACAGAGAGTTTGTATCAACGATGATACTTGATATGTGTATACCTAGCTTTTAGAGCTTATGATTTAGCTTTTTAAGTATTGGTTGCCTTCTCAGATTTTAACCAGGTTCTTTATTAGTTGTGTAACTATTCACTGTTGTACAGATTATCAAGCATTTGCCAAACTCAAGTTTCAATTTATTGATTGCCGCGAGCATGTTGCGTTGTTTGAATTTATTGAAAGCTTTGCATTTCTTAGTATCGAGACGTAGGCAGCTATAATTTATCATAAGAGTGGGTCCGAGATATTAACAGATTCAGATTCATTTATTTCTCAAATATAACATTACAGTATAAATTGCACTAGATGTCAAAGTATAAAAATTATATTGAGATCGTCAGACAAAAATGAAAATTATAAGAAAAATACACAATAATATATATAATTAGAAAATTAACAATTCATTACATAATATTATTGTCATTAAATTACATATAAAATATCATACTCCATCAAGGATCGTCATAAGTTGATAACAATTGTACAAGAGGTTCTCAATGCGGTAAAAATTGGAATAAAATAGAAAATACTCAATATCGTTACAATTTTAAGTCCATAAATTCATTTACAGAGTATAAAGGATTTTTCAATAAAAGGTCTTTCAGCCGCGCCTAAATGTTTCGTCAGACGGTTCAAATCTGAGAGTAGCGGGTAAACGCTCATAGTAAGTAGGTCCGATGACACGCGGGTTTTTCTCTGCAAGTGCTATGCGTCGAGGGACTCTTTTCAAATGACCGATACGGCAGAGTGGGATGCCAAAAACATTTACAGTACCAAATGAAGAAAGATTATTTCTAACGTACTTTCGTATATGTGGAGAAGTAGTGCGTTGCGCTACAAAGAAATTTCTGTTTTGAAACTAAATTTGTTTTCAATATTGTCTCTTTTACTTTCTCTTGTACTCTGCTGACTGAAAAATCCTGTTGTTTTAAGCATCCTCTCTTTTGTACATAAACATAATATACTACATATATTTTTACATTGTTACTTTGGATTATAAACTTTCATATAATTGAATGTGTTCCTTCAGTAGCAGGAAAAAATGATGATGCAATCGTATGAAAGGATCAACATCCTTCCGTACATCGTAGGAAGTTACAGTTTATTTATTTAATTTTGAATAGTATTATTGTAACATCGTCAATTTCGTAATAAAAGAATAAATTATTAAATTCAAATACATGTACATTAATGAAAACATTACTTGTGCAGTGAATCGTGTCTTCACTTATTATCGTCAGTGGCCCAGATGCATACATAACAATATTCGGTTAATGCAGTATGTTTCGAAACGTATGACCTTCTGTGCTCGTGCACGAATAACTCTTTCGCACATTTATTGCTCGTACCTTTAGTAGTAGTTAAAATAAAAATTGTTGTCATTTGTGCTAACACGTTTTGTTTTTTTGTTTCAGGTAATTCATTGTACTTTTTACATGAGTCACAGAATTCCGCTGGTGAGGTTTAAGTGTGTATATTTATGTATAGTTTCCAAGCGTGGCACATACAATATAAACGACCATTCGCAATATTCCAAAAAAAAACCAAAAAAGAACATACTTGTCTCAAGTGTGAAAAAAGATCTTACTCTGTTAATATTATCCTCGTTAGAAACGTTTTACCGACGTACAAAATGCCTGTGCCTAATGGCACATTATTTTCTAGCAACAACGTAAATAGGGACAAACCGCAATGTACGCAACAGACGCAGGAAAACTAAGACACATTCTTTATTAATTAACCACTCGACAGTTTCCTGCAAAACCGCTAATTCCCTATTCTAATTCCAATTTAAAAACCACCACATTACTAAACGTTTTTCTTTTGCTATTGTTAGAGTTTTCATGGTGCTCCACGAATTTTGTTTAAACTTTCAAATTGTACCACGCTCAGATAAACACAGGACTCCAAAAGCAAGCGAATAAAGCACACGATTGGATGTGAGCTCGAAGCTCAGAGTAGAGTGGTAAATAACTAAGGTCAGTGCTCCTGCGATTCCACCCGTACTGCTCTTGAGTTAAAGTCAGTAGTAGGCCGCTGGAGAGAGGCGGCCGAGCGGCGGTGGGGTCCTCGCGGTCCGCGCGACTGTGTGCCTTCCTTCGGTCGTCAGTATAGTCGCAGCGGTGCACGCTCGCCGCACTCAGTTCTCGCGCGCGCTACGAGAAGGTATGCACGTACCGTCAACCAACTCGCGCACTCACTTCCGGTGGCTGCTCTCTTTCCAATAATGAAAGATTAGACGCGATTGCTTTTGGTCTCTGTATATTGAACAAAGTTTCCCTCACGTGCTATACTATTTTAGTGATCTACAGCCACCGCAGTTTGTGTATAAAATTTTGTTGCCGGTGCCGTGCTCTACTCGGATTTTTCAAGTGTTACTCTACAGCAAGGGTGTAGTTTGAAAATGTGTTAAATTTACTCTCGGATTGTACAGCAGTGTCTTGTGTTTTATAGATAACATTTTATTAAGTTTTTTAAAAACTTTGCAAAATTATTAGCACGATTGTTTAGCGTAACGACTACCTAATCCATAATAAGTCTTAGCGCATTCATACATATGTAATGCATGTTGGCCTTAGCGTCAATATGAATAATGTTTAATCACATTTGAAATGATTTCATCAATTGATTATAATTATGCAACAAACATTGATATGGTCTTTCAAACGCCAAACAACAACGAACAATCAAAATAAACCTTGTAAATAAAAAAGCCACAAATGAACAACTCGTGTGATTATAATGCATCTGGTTTCTAATGCAGCACTAAGTAGGTGTAGATTTATAGTACGTGTAGTGTTGTTGGTGTAGCTAGGAGGTTACCGAGGATGTATCGGGTGCGGGCCATATGGCAGCAACTCTGTTGCCCTTATTAGGGACGCCACAAGGCGACACTTGTTGCACTTATACGGTGTAAATGCTCCACTATATGAAGTATTGCTTGAGAACGTCTTATTACTACTAAAACTCCATAGTATTTCAACACAATACTTTTAAATGAACGTTGATGCCGTTACGTGTTAATCGATGGTATTAGATTGTACCGATCCTGGTCCGCGGCATAACTGCATATGAGATAAGGTAGGGCAGCGGTTCGCGAGTGCGTTATGCAAGCTGCAAGAATGAGCAAGCAACGCGACCGGGGCAGTTCGATGACCAGTGCGTTGTCCCGTCGCGCGCCGCCCACCGCGAAGGTCGCACTGCACCGCGCAGCCCACGGTCTACACCGCCGATTCTAATACAAATATCTTGATGTTTGAGTATGCCTAATATGACACTGCTCCTACAATCCGAGACGATCAATCTAATTCAACACATTTCCACACATCTCTATATAGGTACAGTCGACATGTGTTTAGTGTGCTCGGTGATATAATTGAAATTGTGAACAAAGATAAAGGACTGTGAGTGGAAATTTCGACCTCAAAATGGTGACTTCGAGAATACCGGCTTATTCCCTGAATTCGGAGTTCAACAGGGAGTTTAGAAGTTTCCGCATAACGCGAGCTACACCACGGTCGACCCTGTACGCACCTGCCATAGTGCCGATACACGAGTATCCCAGGGTGAGCGTGCATGAGAGGCGAGAAGCACTCAAGGCAGCGCTCGCCAAAGCTTGGTCCTCGAAGAGCAGTGAGAAGAAGAAACACGACACCTGGACCGCTCCCAGCGATCAAAACCGGGCTGGCATTGCCACGACTGATTTCAACGTCAAGCCGCACTACAAGAACGGCGTTAACGGCGAGGAAATCTCGCGTGTTGCTCTAGTCAAACACGAATTTGAAGCCAAGGATATTGAACGCATGGACGCGATGGACAAAAGACTGGAAAATAGTCAGCCCGCGAGTTTTAATTACAGTCGCATTAATGGGAACGGCATAGACATACAAGAAACACTTAAAAAGGGCTGTGAAAAAGGATTACATAAAGACTTATATCACGACTACTTAAACAATGTTCCTAAATGTAAAACTAGTTTCGAAAATAACTTCCTCAAACAAAATCCCGAGGAGCGTTACATTAAACGAAACGGGTACGATGCCACGTCCAAACGTGTCGACAGAGATATTAATCTGAATAATGTCGAATATACTAGCCTAAATGGTGACACATATGATTCTCTGAAGTATTCGCGAACAGCGAACGGCACAGAATCAATGCAATATAAGAGTTACGGTAAGATGGACACCGTTAAGAGCAAATTGCTCAGCACAGATAGTCCGAAAAGCGTGACGTCTAGCAACGGTGAGAGACTCAACGGCTACGGTGTGGAGCGGCCGCTGACCAGCGGACCTAAGTCCGTGGTGGAGCAGAGGCTGGCCGAACGACTCGAGGTGAAGGTTGCGGAGCTGCCGGCACTATACCTGGGCGTCGACTCATGGACACCTAAATCTGCCGCTTTCCAGAAGAGTATGCGTGAACACGAGTGGAGCGTATCGTATGTACTTAAGCTGAAACGAATCCTTACTAACACATCCAACCCTTGCAATACTCAGTCCATTTTTTTCCTACAAATTCGAATGTGTGCTGTCGAGCAAAACTTGCACTTGCAAACCATGGAGTCAGGAACGCTTCGTGCGTAAATAAGAAAAAAAGTCTTTGTGTACTGTCGGTGGGAGTGCATTGACTTAGTTACTGGTCACAGCTGCTCCTTCAGCGTCATCGTCACGCTCTGTGCTATATTGTTGTAGGGGCATACTACATAATATATTCAACTATATATTTGTTAAATAATTGCAGCCAATTAGACCACATGTTTTAGCCAAGAAAACGTGTTAAGCACAAAAATGAGAAGATATACAATTTAATTCTTGATATTATCACATTTCAAGCTTGTACCGTTACCGTTGCTCCATAAAATGAACGTGATTTCTTTAATAACGGAAAGTTTGACCATTGTTAATTTCATATATTTATTTTTTGTAAAGTATTTTCTCAAATTTCTGGACGAATAAGTAGTTCATAAAAATATCGACATAATAAACTTGAAGAAAAACGCGAGATAATTGAATATGGCCCTGACCGTATTCAGTACGTACGCGAATCTTATCATTATCGGTGGAACACGGTCTATTTGCCTGAAATATTATGCAGTATGACAGTAGCCGATAGCTGGGGACTGGTTGTGCAAAATGGTTGCACAACCCACCGTGACTCACCAAAGTTGCGCTTTATTCCATCCCGTAGCTGGTTGCCTAATCTCCTTGCTCATTATTGTCATTTGCCTCTTTCAACGTGCATTGAAACGAAAAAAGAGGCTTTATATTACACTATTATTTGTTATCATTTTACCAAAATTCGTATGAGATTGAATTTACGGAATGAACTTTGATAATAACGTGGTTTTCACCAGAAGATTTAACACACTATCATCCTTATATTCGAAAAAGATTATTGCATTTGCTGTGTCTAAATTACTTCAGAGCGCACTACTGGGCACAGAACTGACTATAATAATAAACTCTATGCCAATTCGTGGGCGCTCGGCAAAATCTTAACTTGAAAGATTCGCCTCGATAGCGTTCGTGGTGAATGTTTCAAGGTCCTGTCCTGGTTTGTTCGCCCATAAAGGATTTGTCAAGTTTGTAGGCGTCATGACGTAATGAAAATTTAAATCATTCAATGCAATTAGGTTCCCTAGAATGGTTCAAAACAACGAAAGGAAAAAGATATAGATGCGGTTTGTACAACTGGGATTACCAGGAGAAAGTATTTTCTTGTGGTGGAATTTGTGGTTTTTCCAAAGATAGCAACCGGCTCTCACTTGCTTGATTTGATGCAATTATAATGCTCAGTTATTGTGATTGGCTCGACATAATCTATTGAAAATACAATCTGCTCAGAGAGAGTTTCCCTTTACAGTTTCTACATTTTCTTCATTTGCGTCGGTTATACAAAGGATACTATGATATGTAAGGTATTGTGCTTCCGCTAAGTAATCGTAACACACAGTTTGATTACGTTGGATTACCAATACTATTTCAGTACCATCAGCAAGCTGTTCACGTGCATCTGACAAATGTCAAAAGCCAGTACGCGAAGTGATCAACTTTCACTGAAGACTGGTCGCCCGCGCCGCCTTGCGCCTTTGCAAGACCGCATGTCACGTACCAGTATTACTGCAGGATTACGACATTGGGATTAACTTGAAATATGTACATTAATTTACGTTTTTGCCTTAACTATTTAAAAAAACATAAAATGTTTTCAATAAATGGTGTAAAATTAATCTAATTCTGTTTTCGTAATTGCTGTACATTTAATTTTTTTTTTTTTTTCAAACCAAGCAAAGTTTCAGGCACTTTACATGTTTCTTGGTCACGGCTGACTGTCATGCGTGTGTACGTGTTAGGTTCATTTCCAATATGTAAACTTATATTTAATAAACTTTTAGAGGATAAAACACTACATATTATTATCGCATTCCTTTGTGTTTAATCTACTCTAATTAAGATAATAGACTTCTGTTAGTGCGCATATTTTCTTGGCATCGGAACTTAAATAGTATGTCAAACGTTAGTTCCGACAGTACAGTTGAAACGCGGAAGTTCGATGATGGTGTCGTATGTTTGAGTTGCGTTAGAGAGAGCCGCGTTGTCATTGACCCGACGCCGTACGGCGAGTGAAGTGCGCGGGCGGACGATTAGTAGCGGCTGCACTGTTGACACGGTTCACAGTAATCGCTCATCCGACGCGGCCTTGCCTGCCGCAGTGGCCCACCCAACTACGACCCATTGCATCTTGATCGCCGTGTCATTGTCTCATATCAACACAACATGTGCTTCCTCATCATTTAAGCTTTTTCTTTCGTATTGTGGAAAAAAATTACAACTTCTGTAGACATGCTTACATGAAGCTATTGACAAAATATTATTTGTAAATAATTGTAACTTGAAGTAAGTTTAAGCATTACTTCATTGTAAGGTAAAAACGTAGCACCTAATTATACTTGGGGTACACGAGTCGTTTAGCTAGGGTAATAATAGCAATAAAAATGGCCGGAGACTTAGTCGACCGTGATATGAACTCGCTAGCATTAAGTAATAAAATATCTGTTGCACCACCCTCTTTGACAAAAAAAATCACCATATGACTCACAATAAAAGTCCGTTTACAATATGATTTATAGGAATAATGTAACATATTTTACTTTTAAGGTTGCTATTTAGAAATTAGATCAATTTACATGTCAAGATATATCTATCATTTTACATGTCTGTTAAGACTTCCTCTTGGGCAACTTAGGCCCACAAATTGGTCCACGTTTGTCATTTGTCAATTGTTACTTGACAAATGACAAACTTGGACACCATTTCTCAGACAGGTGTATGGTAGGTATTTGATTGCTGGCCATATCACGAGACAGAGTGCAGAGGATCCTTGACCGGCTCGACTGGTATCACCTCGCGACGGTTTCGGTTTCGTAACCGGCCGCAGTGTGCACTGGTTGGCCGCTCGATTATGATCATTGTGCCACAGGCGTTCCACTCTCACCACGATTTTGCTGCTCCGCTGCTTCGCTGACCTTTGCACACTTTGTCATTTGTGCCGATTTCCTTAATGTTCATTCCTCCACTATCTAATTCGGTGTCCCGGTGTATTTAAACCATATAATTAATGCTCTAAAAATACATGTAAGAAAATTCCACGATCTGCGAATAATCTGAAGAAATTATACCTAAGTGTTATAGTGTAAGGAACTACCACCAATGACTGTAAACAAACGATGATTCAATCCAATACACGTGTTCGCTGTTTCTAAATATAAAAGAACCGTTGTACACTATACAAATTTGGATGTTGACCGCATTGCAAATTAATGCTCCTTCACATCACAGATTTTTTAGGTATATAATACATATTTGCACAATTTCCGTAATGGCTTTGAACGACCGATGGAGCGTTGAGGCTACTTATTAGTTACAAAATATGCATAGATTGCAACTATTGGCCTCGCTTCCTGCCTACGTATCCTCATATGTTATCGTCGGTTAAACTTTCTCATAACTTTTCTAGTTTTCTACTAATATTGACATGGTCGTTATCACAAGAGCCTTACCGTAGCTGTTGCGTTGTGCGGAACTGAAAGTACTCGTTGCGAGAACATATGCACACAAGTCGCAAATTACGTTTGGTTCGCTTTCACCTTCCTCTTGCCTTCAACCATAATTAAAGGCTACTCTACTGCTAGCTCTAGACCGCCTAGACCTAAAGAAAGCGTTAACTGGAATAATTTACCAATTAAAAATACATACACGCCGTGTTAATGAGAGAGATGAAAACGATCTGCTAATTGATTATGTTACCGTCGACATGAAAACAACACTCGAGGCGTGACGGCGTTGACAAGACTTGATACTCACGGTACTGGTTTTAGAAAACTACTTTAGTAGCCGGTTTCGGAAGTAGCGAATGCATAACAGAAGCTTCGATTCCGAGGATTGGTGTCGGTCGTCGAAAGTGAATGTTCCGTATTTGTTATTCGCGGGAATCGTGTGACGTGCGGGTTTTATTGAGAATTATTCATTGGCATCTATCTAATTATGCGTTAGAAGAAGATGACGAATACCAATGGACTCATTCGACTGCTAGACGTGTCTTTCCTGAGTAGTATTTAGTATTCTATTTGTACGCATTAATAAAAATTCTTCACGAATTTCCATGATGATAAAAACAGGGATTGATTCGATATTTACATTACGTTGCTTATGATACCAACTGACGGAACGAACGAGTCCTGCTCCTGGTGGTGAGCGACACGCTTGACCATAGCAGTTGCAATGCCACGCAGAGCTTTAAATCGCAAAGCTCTGAGGAGCACAGGCGCTGCGCCCGTCACCCTGAGGCATAATTTGACAAATCCCATGTGCCTCTAATTCCACCAGAACCCTTACTCGTCAAAACCAGAACGTCGAAATGTTCACATTACTGCTTGACGGTAGAAATAGGTAAAGTGACAGTGCTTCATACCTTGTGAAAGAGTTCGTCTAGGGAAGTAGAAAGGCAGTAGCTCCATAGCTCTACTGCTACAAATTCCTTATATCAATAACATAAAACAAAATCAACTTGGATTTCTATGAACTCCTTCGTTTAGTTGAGCAGATTAGAGTATTTTACAATAATTACAATTTCGAATGTTACCTTTAATTGAACTAGTCGTCATATGTGGGCACACCTATATGAAGGTTATGTCCGAGTGTTCAAGTTCAACATGTAAGCAGCGCTAAACAATGTGACATTATGACGTACCATTTGCCGGATCCGCCCGCGCAATTGCCAACTGCATCAGTTCCTCTTTCGGAATATTTATTATATACATATATCGCTTACTAAACCTAACTACTTGCTAATATGTCAAAACAATTCTTTACGTACATTCTTATGAACGGCTCACGAATGTTGAAAGAAAGCATTCGTCGTATTTAGGTGTAACAAGTCATGCCAAAAGAAATTACGTTTTCAAAAATAATAAATTTTTTCTTTATTACAGGTATCCATTTTTCTAAATATTCACCATGAACACGTATACACTTTTCCATTCGTCTAAACCAGTTGGAAAATATCCATGACTCTTCTTTAGACATCTCGGAAATCTCCAAGTTATAAGCAGCCATCTCTTTGCTTTCAAACCGCTTGCCTTTTAATTTTTCTTTAATTTTTGGAAAGAGTAAAAAGCACATGGTGCTAAGTCAGGGGAATATGGCGGGTGCGGCAGGATAGACACATTTTTTGAATGAAAGTAGTCGAGCGTTCTAGCAGAAGTGTGCTTAGCGGCGTTGTCGTGATGCCGGAGGAGGTGGCGGATGCCTGACTTCGGCCGCTTGTCACACCAAGCTGACAACACTTTTGGGGCACAAACTGTTATATATACCATTCGGAATTAACTGTCCTTTGATCTTCTAGCACTACAGTAGCAATGCGTCCCGTCATGCAGAAACATGATGCGCCCACATTTCACGACATTTCGTTGGCGTCGGCTCATCTTCAAAGCACCATACAGTGGACACAGTAGCTTTGTTTCAGCATCATATTTATATAAGCATGTTTCATAAGTTTGTGCGGAACCCTTAGAATAATAACGCATAGAAACCTAGCCCGCACACGCTAACTGAGGCAAATTGAAGCGCTCCCAAAGGGCCTACACGAGCGGGCGGGCCTTCAGTGTTCAAGGTCAACTTACACCGCGAACAGCTCCAGAATTTTAGCTAAAAATGACGTAATGTGCGGTAAATGAGTGTTAAATTCGTCAGACAAACATAAAATAGATACTAACATCACATTCCACAAGGAAGTAACGCGTTTCAGCTTGTATTTTTATATAAATATTCACTAAAACCGAAAATTAACCTACTAAAACTAGCCTACATGAATTTGGTTTTTGCCTCACTTATGACAGTTCGTTTGATATGAAACTATCATTCTATGCGTTATTATTCTAAGGCGGAACCCATCTCGAACAACGCTTATGGAGAGACAATTGTCCTTAAATAATAGTTTGCGATGCTGCTGATCCAATGCCCAGTTCTCGCTCAAGCTCTACATATGTAGTTCGTCGGTTTTCACGAATTGCTTTTTCGACAGCTTGAACGTTTTCTTGAGTAACCGCGGTTGACGGCCGACCTGACTTCGCCTCATCTTCAAAGCTTCCCCGTCCTTTTTTAAATTCACCAAACCAATTGAGAACTGTAGCTCGTGAACAAGCAGTATCACCAAAAGTGATGTCTAAAAGTTCAAAACATTCTTGCGGATTTAATTTTTTGTAGTCATAACAAATCATAACAGAAAATCACGTTGAGAGAGGTTCATTGTTGCGAACAAAACTCCAGCCAGATTGTCTCCGAAAAAAAAAAGAAAAAAGAATTCGATTTATGACGTGTTCCATTTTTAAATTTATTAGCAAATAACCTGCCTTTACGACGGTGTATAACGTGCCAATATCAAACAAGTGATTACAGAGTATCTAGAACTTTCTACTACTAATACTTTACTTATATATACTTTAGATGCTTATAGATACTCTGATTTACTCGTTGCTACGAGGGTCATCCCTGGTAGCAACGAGTAAATCAAAATATGTATGCATGCATGTACTTTTATTTAGTTCCACTACTCGACGATAGATGTCGAGGGATGTCGTGACTCAGTAATATGCATTAAAAAATCTTTCTATATAAATTTTGTTCTCAGCTACTGAAGATATCATATCTTCCTCTGAAATTTTATTTACTTATATGTTAACCAAGCAAACCTACTTCTAGATAAGCCAATGTGGACTTAATTCTATTACAGGTGACGTCGTCCCTGTTCTGCATAACATGCAACTATATGATTCTAATTATTTTATGAATGTTGCCCAAGTTACTTTATTCTTACCCCTATCGTACTTTTCTCCAATTATTTTTAAAATAAGGTGTTATATTTTTTCTGACGCCATTATATTTTCTGCGATTGAAATCAAAAGTGCAAGCGTCAAACGTTTTGACAACATTTTACTGTTAAGTCCACGCAGTTTGCGAAATAACTGGTGAGTTAATACGAACACGAATTGAAATTGATTTAAAAAAAACTATGTACAACGTTAAGGTCAAGGCTTCTCTCGCCGATGATTTTAACAAAGCAACTCAATTGCTATAATTCCACACGATTTATGCCAGAGAATAGAAACGTCGGTGATTTTCTCATGATGACATTGCGGGTGTGACATTGAGGTTTCGATTGTGCGGTCATTAGGCTGTGACTGTCGTTTTGAAGTGAACATTGATCAGCCTAGGTATCTCGAACGCCGCGCGGGGAGCACCCGCTATCGAAGCTGGCAGTACTACCGCGAACGTACCTAGCGTCGGATCTTGTTGTGACGTAACTAGCAAAATACTTCCGTAATTATTTTACTAGACTTACGCGAGTTTCCCGCTACATGTGTCGTATCTTATCGTGACTTTGACAGTGATTGGTATTGTACAAAGACTTGCATTTGCTAATTCTCATTTTATAACCCCATGACCAAGTAGAAATGTTGTAGCACATTGGTATATTATTAAAATGTGCTTATTTTTGTATTTACCGAGAACACACACGTACGTGTGATTTAAACATCTTGTCACGAATGAGACTGAATACCGAATGCAATGAAATATTTACCGCGCTAATAAGTGCAGAACTTCGAGCAGTTGCAAACATAGGGCATCGTTAAGGATTTAGGCATAAGGCAGCAGCGCTGGGCTGCCTTACGCGCGCTTCTCAGGGCCTGCTGCCTTCCTTCTTCGGACCATCTTGCCCATCTGGTTGAACCGCACAATGAGCGCGGAGAACGGTCGCCAACGTAAGACTCCTGTATCGTAGCACACACTTGAACCTCACCAAGCATTTTGATCCCTTTACAACATCGTCGCCCCTTTCACTAACCCTAAACCTTTATGATCGGCAATTTCACAGCTCGGAGCATTCGTGGAGGCGGAGAAATGAACGTTCTAAACGATCACATCATCGGCGTTCACCCACGTCACATAGGCGGAGGAGACACCATCGCGACGAGTCCTCGACGCGGTCACCACCTGAACAGGTTAGTCCAACCGTGCCATGTTATGTTTTATTTAAGGGGATGTTTAAAAGGATTGTATGACTTACAAAACCACCACCACAATGAGGTGTCCACCCGAAAAACAGTCTATTACTTCATTTTTGCGAGTATATACCCCGTACTTTACCTGCCGTTGGCAAGGTGCGGAACCAGAATAAAGCTTAAACGTCAATGTGTCTGTTTGGAATAGTATGCGGGACGGGTTTGGCTTATGAATGCGCGTGCGCGTGCGCCTTCGCCCGTGAAGATGTGCGCGAGAGACGGCGACCTCCTCGCGCCTGCGCCCGTTCTATTTGTGTTCGCCTTCGTCACATTGTACGCCTTCAGTCAGTCGCAAAGCTCTGCCGGCCGCCCGGCGCGTCTTTGCCGGCCGTGCCGAAATTGTTATCCGCGTACCCGGCCTCGGGCGGCCACAGCGCGCGCCATGGCTGCCCAGCCGCCGCGACCACCCCCTAACAATCTACTCTTCTGTGGTCCACCACCCGCGTTACCACATGTAGTGCTACTACCTAGTGATACGGCGCATGATATCAAACATGTGCCTGATCCTCCTTACAACCAAACTAACGATGCAGATATCCTACAAGAAATAAACAATGTGGGTGTGCCGACGACTTATGAAGAACTGTTCGGAAGTTCTGTTGCAAGCGACATTTTTATTACCGACCACGTAGAGCAACAGTTACCACCGGCAAATAATTTGCGCCGCACTCACAGTTTCGATATTTCTGACGTTTATTCCTCTCGATATGAAAACGGAACCGACATTCGTATGTTCCGACATCGTAAGTCTGAACCAGACTTATCAAAGTTGGAGCTCTGTGTTGAAGCTGAGGTGACGATGGGCTATGGGGCATTACAACCACCACCGCCTCTTGTGCTCAACAATCCATTCTATGATGGATCATATGCATTAGACCCATTACAAATGAGTCAAGGCATGATCGTGATGCCAGAAAATTATTTAGCTTTTGAAGATTCATTTGTTCCTTGGAAGTACAAACCTGAGCTACTGATTAACCAAAACATAAATCCGGAAATGTATTACGATGGCATACCCCTCATTCCATCAAATGACCCATGGTCGTTATATGGTAACGAAAATGCTGGTTTTGAATATTACTCTCCACAGTTTATTGGAGAACATGAAGGTGTCAATTATATGCCTTTAGCAGATTTTGAGTATGCTATACCACAATATTTAAGTTTGCCGACTGTGGAACAAGCAAACGTTGAAACATTTATTGATAACAGTTGTCATTCAGAAGAAACCATAACGGCTACTGTTGAAAGCACAAAAGAACAAAATGAAGATTCAACCTACTCTCTAAGAGAAGTTTTAACTAATTCCCAAACTGGAGATACGCATTCTCAAATGGAAGCTTTAACTAGTTCACAAAATGAAGCCTTAACGAGTTCCGAAAGTGAAACAATACAATTAGTTCCTTCTGATGTGATTATGAATAGTAATGTTGTGAGCGATGATGAAAAAATTAGTGGCATAGACTCGTCTACAAATAGAGAATCCTCAACACAGAGCGAAGAGTCATTGAATGCCGATATTAGCAATGACGTCACGTCTAGTTTGGCGTTTGTACCGAGTAGTAAAAGTTCACAAGTGCCTCGCGGAGCCGACGATACTAGTGATGACACTTCCCCATGTTCCACCGATTATCACGAAGCTTCTACATTAGATTTAGTACAAAGTCTTGATGAACTGTCGTGTTGTGATAGTACTGATTTTTCTCAGAGTAGAGACGATGAAGCTTCACCTTCTTTTTCGGATCCGTCAAAACCAATAGTTAGTAGTGAACAAGATAATGAGCAATTTGAAATCGATGGACCTTATGTTTTAGCGTCTAATAAGACAATAGCTAATGTACCCCTTAGTGAATTACCTTCTATTCCAATACACGACCGAATACCGACAAAACTTCCACCTGTGCCGACTAACCTGCCAGAAAATTTACCGAAGAGGACTTCACCAAATAGTTTGTCAACAAACCAAAAGCAAGTTGTATTATTATCTGAACCTGTTCTAAATCGTACTGAAACTAAACAAAATATAGTTAGTGAACCATCACAAACAAAATCTGAAAGTGTTAATGCTAATGTGCCTAAAGTACCGCCACCACAACCGCCTCATCCTCCTGCAGTTCCGACTGCTTGGCTTGCTTCTAGACTGCCGAATTCTGAGCAAGTTGCAAATACCGTTCAAGTTATACCACAACCTGTGGCTGTACAAGCTGTTCCGCGTGTTTGTGTTCAAAATGTTGAGAATAAACAAATGAAATTAGAACGAAGCCCTAAAACAACACAAATTTTGGTACGTCCGACTCAGCCTGAAGTCACCGATCCCCAACCATCATGTTCTTTTGTCTCGTCTAAGATGCCTGTACCTGTTTCACAACTTAAACCACAGGAAGTAGAGGTCAGTCATTTTTTTTGTGTAGAGGAAATGTATAAATTGTAAATGAAGAATTCCGAAATTTCCCTTTTATTGTATTTCATTTGTATGTGAAAAATTAAATGTACTGTTTAATAAAACCAACTACACCATGCGTTAGCAGCGTGTGTGTATCGGGAGCAATGCGCATCTATTTTAGGTTATATTATTAGGTCAAGGGTTTATTTAATAATTTGAAACTATAATATGTACTTTTTATAGGACATTGTTATTATTATACGCTTTTAGTTATGAACAAGGAATCATTGTTTTTATACATAACTGCTGAAAAACTACACTATAGGACAGAAAGTGAAATAATATGAAATGTCCACTAAAATCTGAACTAAGTACTGAACTTCGTTTACGTCTTATTTAACTTTTGCATTTTCCTTATGTCTTCCATCAAATATTTTAATTCTGTATAATATGTCTTTTGTTTCAATGTTAATAATTAAAATTATTAATTGTAGTTCATCATCCAATTAAACCCATGTGAAAAGCTATCGACCTATATTAAACCGCATGTAAAATAACAATGAAATATTTTATGTACCTATGGGCAGTAAACAATATGATCGCTGAAAATAGTATCAGCAGCTGGCGTAAGCTGTGCAATTCTAATAGCGTCCGCTAGATGGCGCGAAGCCGTTGTAAAGGAACGTATGCGCACAAAAATAGTTCGGCGATGATCACCTTCACCTAGGCGAACGCGATGTTGTGATAACAGTGCCGCGCGCCGCCCACTCAATCGCGGGATGTTACTTTACTCAACAAATGGTCGGGGATAGTGCAATTATGAGTAACTAGAGTTTGGTTATGAGTCTCCATTTCGGTAATTCAGTCGGCAAATCAAATTGCGTAAATGCCGTGGCAACCAAATTAGCGTGATTTACGGGAATCTATTGTTACCAGTCCGTAGACAAGATTAATGCTTACTGTGCAAAAATAAAAGGCGTAGCCATGGAAATAACAAAGTAGTAATGTTAAATCCCTCTCCTGTGAAATTTGGTTTGATGCAGATACGCTCTTTTTACCAATACTACAATACGCGGGTTTTCACTATCCCCGACGAAATGCTAATTCATGGAATACCATTTGATTACCAGACTACGATGGATCGTTGCGACGACACAAATGCAACAACATTTTTAAATCAAACAAGCATTTGCATCCATTCAAACTGACTTAATGCACACTTAGTTATTTAAGAGTTAACCAGAAGAAAATATCAACCAAGCAACTGCCATAGCGATTTATTGTGATCTAAGACAATCCGTTCAATGCGAAACGAACTAGAGAACCACGCGAACACATACACCTAATTGAAACACATCAGGCCTCGCGTTCACTCAATTGTTTTGAATTGTATATACTACGAAATCTTTGAATTGAAACCTGTTCAATCCTGATCAGACTAGAATTGCGAATATATTCCCCAAAGTCTAGTATCACTAGAATGAGGACAGAACAAATAGCGTCAATAATAAAAAAGTTTACTAAGAATTTTATTGTAGCGCTTGCGTGTACAAATCGTGTGCATCTGATTATTGACTGCGGTGTATCTAAATAAGTAATATGTATGTATGTACATTTGGCGCAAATATACGACCAACAAAGAAACAATGATCTTAAAAAGTTTTTAAAGATATTACCTATTTCAATATTATTTATATAACGAATAAATGGAATTAATGAAATATTGGCTACACAGAACAATATTGTAAGTTATAATCTATATAAGTTATAATGTATATTATAATGTAATGAAAAACAAGCAACAAAACAGGCCTTTTTGTTAAGTAACTATTTCTTCAAAGCAACCGCAGGGTACAAAGTTAGTAGATCCTAAATATAAATTATCAAATAAACTATTATTCAGTCATACCAAAATATCTAAGAATAATAATTAAAACTGAAACAATAATTAAAGCGTTCACATGTGTAACAATCAGAACAGAAATATTACAATGATTATGTTTTTGTTTTCCGGTTTAGACCGGTGTACATCGCAGTTTTCATCTAGGTAGGTATATCATAATAAAAAAATCATATTAATTAAATCGATGAAAATTTTGTTTGCCGTCATAGTCATCAATGTTTCTGAGAACAATGTTTTTCTTATTATCAATTCGATGAATCACTCAACATGCTCTCGTTTACTTTGTAATTGGCCGAATTCAATCGAATTTATTTAGTCAGAGATAGCAATTCCCTGGTGATTAAGGTGATGTTAGAAGTCAAGTGCGCAATACATAACGCTGAGTGTTGGTATCGCGCATCATTAAAACAACGCGAGTGGCGTGGTAGCCGAGATAGGGCCTGATAAATGCGCTCCGCCCCACCTTGCTGTTGCCCACCTATCTATTTGGTAATGCCCAGTTCCTTCCGGCCGACCTTGCCTTGCCGATATGCCCCATATTGCCCAGCCGCGTCATTCGCCTTCATTAACAAAATTGATGACGGGCTAATTTCAACTAAATATTTAAACGGCTGTTTTGAATCACCTCAATGTTTGTACTTGTCTTCTTTCTATAATATCTTCTTTAGTTATATCTTAAAGCGATGTGTTCCCGGATACGGCAGTAAAATTTGTTCTTTTACAGGAAAATAAATAAATAATTACTACTATTTATACTTATGCGTTTTGTTTTAACTAATTATTTATGAATATATTAAGTATTTTAGTTCCATAGTTTTCTTATTTATCGTTTTCGATTTCGGTGGTAGTTTTCTATATGTTTAGTTGTATTGAATCGTTACAATTAAAGAAGTTGCAAGTCGCTTTTACGCAGATATATCCTGTTTTAACCGAAAGCTGCTGCCATAAATTGTTTGCTCCATTTGTGCTTGCCATGGTTAATTAAAATCCGCCGAAGCGTCTCATTGCTCCACTGGACATGGATCGGACGTGAAGTATATGTAAACATTTAATTTATATATTTCACAAATATCGTTTTGTCGCCTTCTGTGTTGAATTCAGTGTAACGGTGTTGTAATATGAGTTATCTTTTTAGTTAGTATCAAGTGCGACGTTTGTTTGAATACAAGTTTCATTTGAACAGCCGCGCGTGTTACACTAAGCTAACGCGATACAGTTGTTAGTGAACCGGCGTTGTGTCCACTCGCCCCACACCGCTTATGTCACTTTATCGATAGTGTTATTGTAAATATTACAGTTCAATACAAATAGTGCAGTGCAATGGGGGAATTGACTATAAGATCGGATCACATTAGGGAGCCGTTAAGATTTGCCTCCTTTTATGAGCTATACAAACGGTTTCTTAAGGAGCATGGATGCAAGTGGCACGACATTTCCAAACTACTTACAGTAGTAGCAGAAATTGTTTTTGATATAGATGGTGCGTGCAATCTACTTGTAAGTAAGGTCAGTGTCGTTAAAGCACAATATGCGACTACAAATTATATACTCTTCAATATTATTTTGACCGAATATCATTAGCCTTTTTGCAAGTATTGTGTATAGAACAAAGTAAATTTTTCATAATACCTACTTTTTCAAATCCGATTGTCAACTCTAACGTGTTTGAACGCCCTTTAGTGGCTTTCATACTCATTTTTATGCTCCACGTACTAAATGTAATAACAATCCCTAATTTTAAAGCGCTTGTTCGGTGGATGGTTGGCCAATAGTAGAAGGGTCCTTTTTACCTGCTTTCGTGTCGAATAATAAAGCGCACAGCTGTTCAGTTCAGTATAGCATGAGCTTTACGTGTGAAACCGTGATGTTAACGAACTTTTCCCATAGTTATAATGCCAATGGCGAATATCGCGAAATAATAGTAAACCTTGATGAATCATTTTTGTCAGTGTTGCTTTTGTTAGTTACTCTTTTTACCACTGCCACCAAGATGAAGACATACAACTTTGTGAACAGTCTCAAGGAGTTAATCAAATTCAATTATCCTATATCAGTTGACAATTTTTTGCTGAAGGTATGTAAGTGACACAATATGAAAGTATATTTCGTATTGTGCATTAGAAATGTCGACTGAAATATACCAGTGCTTCGCTGATAAAGTAAAAAATGCAGCTACAACATGCGCGTGCTTGCATGAGTCGTTTTAAAGTTTACCAGTAATTTATCGACACCGTAATTATATCGGAATTTCGTTGAAATTGAACGAAAAATGTCTAGAGAAAGTTGGAATGCAAGTAGAGTGACGTCAAGGTCGAATCGTATGCAAACAACGCCAGGCATTTTCATTGGCTTCCGCTGCGCCAAATGTTACCTCCACTTTTCAGCCGTCGTTCCAGGTTAGTAAATTATAACCAAGTCATTTGCGTATTGCCTCGGAACGGCGCTCTTTATCAAGATTTGATATAAGATCTTTTATCGAAAACGCAACACTGGCATTAAGCAACGTTTCCAGACAATCAATTTTAGTACTCGACATAAAACTTATCTGTTAACTTGTACAATTGTTACTATAGCAAAACGAATTTAATTGCATGGCACTTACTGATACAAAAATGAATGAAATTTGATGATTGTGTCACTATCATATGAATAATAGTATTTTGTTTCTTCATTGAAACAAATAATGGTTTTGTCGACAAATTAAATAATGGATCTGTTTGCAATATGATAATAACGAGACAGCACGGAGAGCTCTCGTGGCAGTTATTCAGTGTTATGAACTCTATGATATACACGGTGTTGTTAAGTATAAAATGTATTAGTTATAGTCAGCTCTACATTTTTTCTGTTACAAATACGGTTAGAAGTTTTTTATGTTAATTTAAAATAACTTCACCTAAGTCAATTTACTTGTCAAGTTTGGCTGGTTATCATAAATGGAAACATCATTCAACGACATTTGCTCATGCGTTTGTTAACTTATGTTCTGTAATAAATACATTTGTTGAATCAGTTCCGTGTTATCTTTTTGATGTCACGCGTCTCCCAGCCCGCATCCGCTCAATTATCACGACTGCTGTTACTAATACTTGTACATGAGTCAAGTGCCGTCGTTCTATGGAGTTCTATCTATTTATTAGGATATTACTCGACGAAGAATAACTGCTGATTTGCGCAAATTCAATTTATTTTTAAGTAAATGTCTATAATCCGTAATAATCGTTTTAAGTTTCTCCGGTTACCACCTGTCAGTTTGGCGACTCACGCGCAGCATGTAGTGGCCGCACGCGGCCCACTAACCCAATTACCTACCGCTTATTGACAGAATTGTCTTGGCGCTCGAGCTCACGGTTCAGAGAAAGGTCTACGCGTACGGCCCACCAATGTCGATATACTTCCACGTACACAATATTCACCATCAGGAATTAGAAATAGGATCCTATCAAAAACGTAAAAATGCTGACGTCGATAGTAAAATCCGTTCGTTCAAAATTCTTGCCAAAACTGTGTCGTAAACGCGTGGGCGCCAATTTCATATTAATTTTAAGCTAATAAAATATTGGAATTATAAAATATACCTTATGCGCAATAGTTTTATTGCTTTTTAATTTGTTTAATGTTGAACTTACGAATATGTCACACCTTCACAGCCCAGTTTAGGCGAATGACAGGTAATTAGGGAAATGTGAAATGAGTAAAGTACATTCTAACACGGCGAACGATACATGCGCGCGACCGTACCTCGCGAGTCAGGAGTGCGCGGGAGGGCGCTCCCACGGGTTGCCGATATTTTTAGTCTGCGACCATTACTTGGCACCGGCGGCCGCACTCGCCTGCGCTAGTGATCTTTCTGAAATTCGTTCGCGCTTAGGTACGCTCTCAGTCTCTAGATAGTCCCAGTCCAATGTCCGGTATCAGTGCAAACACAAGTATGTTGTGATGAAGTAATAATCCATCAAAAGTGAAACTATGACGTTTCGATGTGATGTATCCTGGTTAAAAGTGTTTGTAGACATCAATTTGTGCCGGTTAAACAATGGCTAGTCTGGCAAGTAGCGGCAATGGCGCGACCACTCCACGGCGTCACCGCTACAACCGCTCGTCGACCACAAGCGTCAGTCAGCTATTGTCGGACGGTTACTCTAGCATAATCAACCGACTAACTCGACGAGGACCTTCTGAAAAGACTGATCCCATTGCTGATTCCAAACTGAGTGCTGCGCGTAATAGATACGATGATAAGTTATTTTCTAGTAAGACTTCTGCATTAGCAAACGTACGGCGGTACGAGAACAATAGGCATATCTCCCCGTACGCATCGTTCGCATCCAGTACTACTAACCCCACGTCAAGAAAGTTGAATGATGACCGTTTGTATTCGAGTTACCTGAGCTCGTCGAAATCCCGGCTCGACGCTTCGCCTCTGAATACTTCCTCCGGTATTAGCGCTCTCGCCCGTAGTGACTCATTCCGCAGAGCACAAGTAAAAGATAATTCATCGCCATTAACGAAACGTTACACACTCAAAGAACCTAATAACAATGTCGACAGCACTATATTCTTAGGCAGCACACGTAGCAGATTAGAGGACAAATATTCGTCGGTGCTCGATAGAATTGCACATCAGAAAAAAGAAAGGGCTAGGAAAGAGAAAGAAGATCGTGACAAAACTTTAGAACCTGAACCTATATCGAGAGGATTGATGAGAAGTTTAACGACAGCTGTTTTTGGGGAAAATTCTTTTAGACGAAACAATTACTCGCATGAAAAGACCAGGGACAAAACACCATACAGGAACACGACTGACCGTCGTCTACCCTCTAATCATAAACAAATTGACAAAAACGAATGTAAGAGCGGACACGATGTTCCTCTTAGAGACCGACCTCATTTTGGCAAAGACAGGGACAGTATTTACCGTAGACATCAACGTAGATCGCTTCGTGCTGTGCAAAGCCAGAAGAAGCTTTCACTCCGCTCAGTCGATATTAATATGAATCCCGGAACTCGGGATTTGATCTCCCCACCACAACAAAACGTAAACGAAACTAACAAAAAACAAAACATAACTAAAACACCAGCGTCATCTCCCGTCAGAGAAATCGGAAGACAAAAACAGATTTATTTTCCGTCGAGCGATGAAGACGATGACGATAAAACTCCTGTCGGAGATCAAATTCTAAACGAAAGAGAGACGCGAAGAAAAGAAATACAGAGTCTCATTATGAAGTACGCACATCTAGATGAAATGTACGGGCGTATGGTAGAAAAGGAAACGAATGGCGAAGCTAACGCGTTAGTCCCGGCACGGAAACCCGAACCGATCGGAGTCGGCGACGTGGTGGTGCTGCCGCCCGAGCTGCGCAGCCGCCACCGGCTGAATCGGCCGCGGCACCACCTGAGGCGCGCCGCTACGCCGCCTGTAAGCACACGCTAACAGCCTGCGCCTCTGTGTGATTGCCGCTAACATACCACTGGTCCGTCATTTTCTTATTACCTTTCTATCTTGTGCAAATATAATTAAAATATTATAGCATTGAGATTATTATTGTAGCTAATTTTATAATAATACAAAAATTGTAATATGTTACACAAAATATGTGCTACTTGTTGTAAACGCATGTGTAAATAATGGGAATGTGTTCAAACAAAATGAACGCAGCTATAGATGTCTGAATTTTTTACGGTAACCATACAAAAACGAGTTTAAAAGCCACTTGAGGGTAGACACATTATAATTATAATTCGTATAACAAAATTAACAGTCACTAACAGAGTGTTGACATCGGATTATCAATACAGGAAAAATATTTTATATTCAATGATAGTGCATGTTTTTAACTTTTTTGTTCGTGTGTTTAGGGCTAACATGTCACTTTTTTGTATCAAAATATTCTTGCGATCTAAGCGTAAACGAAGTTTGAAATCTACCTCTTCTACTGTTAGTAATTTAGATAAAGAAGTAATCAGAGACGTTCGGGTGGACACTGTTATCCTATAACAACCTAATGTATGTGAGATAGTGAAAGTGACGAAAGAAAGCAGTGGACTGAACTTCCTCGGTGGGTCCCAGTTCCTGCATCCGTTCCCGTCCCAGTCCCGGTCCGCGTCCCGAGTCCGGCCACTGAGGCGCGAGCAGGCGGGCGCCCGAGGCTGGCCGAGCTCGGACGCCCGCCGAGTGCCCCGGCCGCAGCGCCCACCCGTCTGCCCTCTAACAGCATGTACGACACACCTACCAATTGTCGCTTGTCTGACGGGCAACCGTTCCATTGTTTGATTGTTGGGTACAACACTACTCGGGTCGTGGCGATCGCGTGGCGCTCTCCGTGGCATGTGGCTGGTGCGCGTTGGCGTGATGTCGGCTGCGATGCGGCGGCGGCGCGGTCGCGGCTCACTCCCGACGACTGATGGCTGACGCTGCTCCCTGCACCGTGCATCCTGCAGAGCTCCCGGGCACGCTCCTCCGTCAAGGACGACAAGGACGGCCATCTGGTGTACTGGCCCGGATATGTCATGGGAGCGAGATGTTCGTGTCCACAACATAACTTAAAGAACCGTACACATTCGTTTACACACCATACAAATTCAATTGATATATACATCAAACATACAACACTCAATAACACAATCGAATTTCCAAACACGTTCCATAACATACTAGAGCCGTTAAGCTCGTTCTTCTCACTGTCAAGCTTTAATCAAGCGATCGTGAATCATTGAAGATTTCAGAGAGAGAAAGAAACTGATTTTTCTTTTCTTTTTTGAAGACAAAATAATTTCGACGTTGGTGTCCATAAAGTCGTGTCGGAGTAATGGCAGCGGTTGCTGTACTCATTGTCTGATGAAAAGTCGCTTGATGCTTTTGAGATTACGAGTATTGTAAAACCAATGCTGATTCCGGCATGACTTTGTTTTTGTGCACCGGTGATTAATCATTTTGCATCGGTTTCGTTACAGACAAAATCATCGACACACTCGGCGAGGGCACCTTCGGCAAGGTGGTCGAGGTGAAGGACTTAGAAATGTAAGTAACACTTAATTTTTTACACTACTTTTTTAGAATCCGATTACCCCTTAAATTTGCTATACTTGATGAAATTTAGAAGAAGAATATATATCGATTAGTACTTACATAGGTTTTTCAAATTTTCACATCATGATCATACATACATAATATGGAAAGTAATCTTGCACTACAATAATTTAGGTCCTCGGTTGTATTCTTATATAATAAGGTTCATATTAAACATTTTATTCACAGGGTCCTTTTTAACTGTTCCTGGAATAAATTGGCAACATTATTATTTTGCTATTGGCAATTATGCTTCGAGTTTGTTCGTATTACTCATTCTGTTTTGCGTACCTAGTGTCGTTCACATCTTGGGCTGATTGTTGCTGCTTGGCAGAGGAACTTTATTTTGCTTATTCAGATCTATTTTCATTTGTTTATACTACCACGTCACTATTCGATACTTATTGCCAGGAAATTCCTGAGTTTATGCGACAAAAAATAATGAAACTAATTATAAATTCCAGGGAGCATCGCATGGCTCTGAAAATTATCAAGAATGTGGAGAAGTACAGAGATGCTGCAAAATTAGAAATAAACGTATTAGAAAAGTTAGCTGATATTGACCCCGATTGTAAAAAGTAAGTAAGCTGTATTTGTAATATGTATTAAGTTTATATGTGTCAAATTGCTACACATTGATTTGTGCCCTGTAGTGTAGGAAGAGGCAATTAATTAACTAAATTGTCATTAGATGATGGTTACTTGTTGACATCTTTATGCTATCCAGTCATCCAGTAGGACACCGGCGTATGTAACAATATTTGACCTTGTGCGTTTATACGCGCGCTTTAGTCTTGGCTGGCGGCGCGCCAGCGAGAACTCGATGTCAACTTAAAAACTGAAAATACCGTCAGCCGCGCATCCCAACTTTCTAAATACTCTTAAAAACGCAACTGTGCCCTTGATTCCATAACGGATCATCAAAACGGAATTCCTTTTTACAAGATCGGTGCACAATTTTATGAAATCCCGCTTATTTTATTATTTTAATGTACAATCTTTTAAATAGGTTTATTTCGTTGATGTGTTGCCTTGGCCCATTTAACAAGCAACAACTAGGCCGAAAGTTTTGTTGAATTTATGTTGTCTATACTTCTGGTCTCGTCTTAAGTGTCTTTTCTTTCTCTAGAAAATGTTTCGAGTGTAAATAACATGTCCTTTGTTTTTACTTTTCAGTTTATGCGTAAAAATGTTAGACTGGTTCGAGTACCACGGACACATGTGCATCGCGTTCGAGATGCTAGGACAGAGCGTGTTTGACTTCCTTGTAAGTAGCTCTCAATATTATATAATATTAGGTTTGAGTGATATAATAACCATACATATATTCACTTTGTATAATGTAAATGAAGCTGCCATATATTTTTGGAAGAGAGCCCATCTCACGTGCGTGTTGGAATAAATCATTACCGACTGAGACTGCAGGAAAACATTTCGAGGAAATTACACGAGCGAAGTGCTCACAATTATTAAACTATTTGATTTTATTATACTACATGCATTAACCAGTGGTTAAAACAACTTTCGATTGTCTTTATTATATTCAAATTAGCTAACGGTCATTTTGCTACTACAAAGATGACATATTTAAACCGAAGATATAGAAGTGATTCATATCTCAAGGGATGCGTTTTCATTTCGTTTTCATGAATATTATTGTACAGTGATTCATTAACAAAAGTGCTGTCAGATCCAAATATTATTGTTACGTCAAAAATATGTTTTCTTTATGCATTCTTACATCAAGTAACCCTTTCTTTACCCAACTCGGTGTTATTGTGTTTGCATCGTTGCGTCGCACCTTTAATTTGCCATTACGTACAGCTCAAGACAAATCTGTAAACCTCTTGATAGTACGAATTCAGCAAAGAGTGCGAGTAATGGAAAATTCATTACCACGTGTTTAGTAGTCATATTACCACTTTATTTAACACTTCGCATGTACAGAAATTTGCCTTCTAATTATACACGTCGTATCTCCACGCGTCAAAGTATTAAATCGATTTCTGATATAATTTTTTTACTCTGTCAATTACAGAAAGACAACAACTACCAGCCGTACCCCTTAGAACAAGTGCGCCACATCTCGTACCAGCTAATCTACAGTGTGCTGTTCCTTCACGACAACAAGCTGACGCACACGGATCTCAAACCGGAGAACATTCTGTTCGTGGACAGCGATTACGAGGTCGCCAGTGTTTATAATAGTTCTAAAAAGGTGTGTTTTGATTGATTGGAAATGTGGACGAAGAAGTTCTATTCGGGACGTTTGCTTCGGTGACCTTATTTTGCTTACTAACGTGTTGTAACATGTTTGGAAAAAAATTGGATGAATGCTTATTTAATATTGAAGCGATTTTGTATTTGCAAATAATGGAATGATTGAATTGCAATGGCTAAAATCGTATTATGTATGTGTGCGGAGTGTAAACAGTGTAAAATACATTGTAACTCCCTATAAAACGTCCTGTTGCATGTATTGGACTAATGTTGCAATTATAGCTTATTGTATGCACGTTTTCGAAGCCCAAGTTTTTCTAGAACGTTTCCTGTTACCTGAGTTGTATTGCAGTAGTAGAACATGTGTGAATGTGGACGAATATTGCTAAAACTGTGGATAGTTGTTAGTATCATAATTGTAGCACATTTTTTGTTATTGGTAGCATATAAAAAATTGTCTAAAAAATATCCTAAACAACATTTATCTACTACTAGTCGAGAACAGCGGAACATTCCGATTTCCTTCTGATCATTTTGATTTGTCCCACTTGTCGCTAATTGTGAAGAAGTCTGACTTTGTTGTTCTTGGTGCAGAAGCATGACCTACGGCGCGTGAAGCGCAGCGATGTACGGCTCATCGACTTCGGCAGCGCCACTTTCGACCACGAACACCACAGCACCATCGTTTCCACGAGGCACTATCGCGCGCCTGAGGTCATATTAGGTACGCTATCATTCTTGTTCAAGTTTCGTATAGTCAAATTCAACTTTTTTTTGTGATACACCGGTTATAAAGGTGTTACATCTTTTTGACTCACTGTGATCCATTCGCGGCATACACAGTTGTCATATTTGTTATGTATGCAGTCGTGCAATAATTTGTTCACTCACGCATTCGAATGACGAAACATCAAATGAAAAAATTAAATAAAATCGTTTATTCCCAGTAGTACAATTTAAGAAAAATCCAATTGATATAATTATTAATCTTTTTGAATCAAAACTTTTTGATTCACGTGAAGTCTGCATTCGTCGCACTCGGCACCCTTCCCGACTATAGCCTAATTATTAGAGGAGACACGTTCAGTTATCAACACGTTAAGGTAGAGACTTGATTATACAATACCCGTTCAATACGCTGGTTTATAAATTATAAGTATTAATAGATGAAATTATAAATTGCAGAATTAGGTTGGTCGCAGCCTTGCGACGTATGGTCTATCGGTTGCATCATGTTCGAGCTACACTTGGGCATCACACTTTTTCAAACACACGACAACCGCGAGCACCTCGCAATGATGGAGCGCATCCTAGGCCCTATCCCTTACAGGTATCACACATAAAATATACTGACTATTAATATAAATGATTGGATTACTAATTATCACTCGCTTCATCGGTAAAGTAACACATCGTGAGCCAATAGCACATTCTGAGAAGGTTTTTAATACATGCCACAGTTTTAACGTACTAACGGTTGAGCGATCGCGCAGGTCTCTCGCGTGGTGAGAGAAGTGCGGGGCGCTTGCGTACGCTACAGCTGCGGGCCGTACTACCTCAACGCACTTAACCATAAACGATTTGCGCGAGAGGATACCTAATATTTTAACCATTACGTGACCAAGGTGCGGCTTAAATTAGTTAAGATGAAAGTAATTTGACATAAAGTATTAATATACCTGTTTGTGAACCCTTGGCTTGTTCGCCATGTAGCTACGATTGCACCAAACCTAGTATTAGTAGTTTTTGTTATAAAATGGTAAATCTCTTCTGTGACATCTGGAACCGCCAACCTGGACTGATCAACAATTATGGCTTATTCACTCCTTGGAAGAACAAAATGAATTGCTTTGAAAATTAATCTTGTAATCCACGTTAAAGGCGTAAAAATTTAAATGCCTAACTACATAATGTTTTGGTTTCTATTAACAATTGAATTTGTATAATTTCAGAATGGCACGTAAAACGAGAACAAAATACTTCTACCACGGCAAATTAAATTGGGACGAAAAATCATCCGCGGGTAGATACGTCAGAGAAAACTGCAAACCACTATTAGTAAGTTACAATATTGACATGAAAGTTTACTTACAATGTGCTAATCCACTGAGAAAAGGCAGAATCTGTAATACGCTTTGTTAAGATATTCCGACCCGTTACGGCGTGTGTACACGCTAAGAAATTCGTCGTGTCTGCAACAGAAAAGACGAGAATGGCCCACGACAAGAATTTTGTCGGATCTAGCCACGAAAATATGTCGTGCTGTTGCAGACAAGAAAATGATCAGTATGTACACGATACGAATGCTTTCGGGCAGACGTGTGTAGGGTAAACGTGTCAGCGCACTTCCAGGTAGCTGTCGTTTTATTACCGACTGTGTGAAGAAATGTGTTGATTACTAATTGAAAAAAAAAAATGGTGATTGCAAATTATATGTATAGAATAATAGATATTTCTCTCCATGCCTCAAAAGTACGTCGTTTATAAATCTCTAAGGTTTTGTCCCACAATACGGGTCGTTCCTCTACTAAACTTATAAGTAAATCATGCATTTTATTAGTCGCTAGTGGTGCAACAGTGATACTTTGCAACAAATGTCCACGCGCATAAACGTTCGTTTACTGACAATGCGCCCCATACAATAACGGCAGAGTGCGTCGAGCCGCCGGGGGTAGACAAGATTTTTTTTCTTGTCCGGCGCTCGAGTTCATGTGTAGAAACAACGAATTCTTACATAGACCCAGCGACTTTTCTTAACGTGTACACGCGCCGTCATATTCGGATTTGGATCTATGTAGGTCACGTTTACAGATAGCAGATAACTAAAAATACTAACAAATCTTTTTTCATATTCGATTTTAGATCTATCTTTAAAATTAGTACAATGCAATGTAGAACTTCGTTTGTACTAAACACAGAGGATGTTACACTTCCCATTACGGCACCAGCTGCTGCACCTCGCTGCGTCTCACGCTTTTTGTTATTTTGCATACAAAGAAATGTACACTACAGTATAACGAGAATATAATTTAAGTAAATTTATTGACTAGAGAATAAGTTGTACTTCTATATTATATTGCATTCTTCAAAGAGCGCGCTACGCAGTTCGGCGCCGCTTGCTGTATCTTTTTTTTTCATATTTTGCTTAAAAAATGTAAGCTTGTAGAAAATTTAGTAAAATTTAGCATTGCGTACCCTGGCTGCTGCAATTTGAGGCGTCCCTTAGAGCAAACTAAAATATGTAATTATGGATGACATGTTACTTATCACAAGTAAAAACTACAGCAATATGTAGTGGCAAGTACCATCTAAGTAGTTATTGAATTCGAAATTAAACAATTTTACTTACAAAGTCACTCACCCTTTTTCTAACGGTATTAAGGTAAGATCAGAACACTGTCGAACCTTTGCGACAAACGTACACCTTTTTATAGGCCTATCAATCCTCCTGTGTATATGAACCGAATCTTGTAGATGCATGCTGCCGTACAGGCTCAGGGCACTTTCTAGCATTCTAGCACTTTCTTGACTCCCTGCAATCGAGTCCAATCTTTACCAATCTTACTTCTTAACAGTGGTACAAATGAATATCGTATTTTTGCAGAGGTACATGCAAGGTAACAGCGAAGAGCAGCGGCAGCTGTTTGACCTGATAGCGCGCATGCTAGAGTACGAGCCAGCGCAACGTATAACGCTGCGTGAGGCGCTTAAACACCCCTTCTTTAGCAAATTGCCTCCACATCAGCGGCTCGGTACGTACTAATAATGATCTTTCTGTATGTTTCTTACTTTACCAAGTCTGTCCCCGTCGATTAATATTAAGCCATATTTCAAGTAGGCACAATGCTGGTAAGATTTTCACAGTTTAAAAGTATTGTTTTCTTAAATACGTATGTCTTAAAAACACATGATGACATAATGAGGCTAATGTAATAATGTATAAATATCAAATTAAATTAAGTTTAAAGCAGTTATTACTGTCCAAAAGCATATTGTGCAAATATAAATTTCACCCTTTTAACATTTTGATTAGGCGATTATACTTATGCGTCCTGAAGTGTCGCCAGTGTTATGATGTGAAATGTTTTGTTATAGGACCCCAGTATACAAGGCCATCATTTCTTAGGTCAGGCCTCTTTATCTGTAGACGCTTACATAAGCTTTTACCTGATTTTAATTATTTACCTAAACACATAGTGCGACATGATATTATTACGATTTCGTTTGATATTGTGTTGTCAGTGTGCTATTTATTTCGCTTCGATTCTGTATATTGTATGTAACATACGTAACATTCATTTTTCTTTTTCTAAATTTTGTTGGAAGCTCATAGTTTTATGCTGATAAGACGCGGACGCGGGTGGAATCTCACGGGTCGCGCTGTAATATTCTGCAACGTTTAATAGGAGACCAGACCCATCTACTATGAAGTTTAAAGTGACAGTTGATGCTCAATTTTGTATGGCAAATTTTTCAAGGCGCTGGCAATTCCTAGTAGTAACGTTTTGTACACAAACATATCGTCGGTGTTTTGAAGAAAGGTCGTATGCACTGTTTCGTAAAATTTTTGAGATAATGCATGGCACGGCGCAACTTGCGCGAGAGCGACATAAAACGCGAAAGATAATAGCAATGCCACGCGCTTTATGTCGCTCTCGCGCAAGTTGCGCCCTGTCGTGCTAGCCCTATAGGTAAAGCATACTTCCTGTATTAAAATTCAATTTTTGTCAAATTTTCAAAGAACTGACATGTTTCGAAATATCGCTGACGCCCTGTCTACAAACCGCCGACGATATATGTATAACAATGTCGCTGTAAACTGCACGGTAGGCGCCCAGTACTGGATAACGGCCCGTGCGACTCAACCGGCGGGTGAATGTTGTTATAGAAAGTGAGGTACGCGAAGGCGCGGAGAAGTGACGGTGCGTGTTTTGCAGGCAATGACCGCGCGCGGTGCAACGGGGAGGGCTCGGGGTCGGGGTCGCGCGAGCGCTCGCACTCGCTGAGCAGGTGAGGCGCGCCCTCGCCGGCCGCCGCGGCCCCTGCGCGCTCCAGCCCCTCGAGGGGGTACGCCCCCCGCCCGTGTACAGTCCTAATGAAGTGATAAGTGATCATTGTTTGTCGAACACTGTAATCTAGGTTATGTTTTGTTGTGAATCGGTACTTCTCAATTTGTATTTATAAATTAAATATTATTCGAAAATAAAGACTGTCGGTCTCAGTAGCGGTCTCTTTTATTTTTTTGTTCGCGCCGATTCTGTGTAATAGCGAATTTAATGTACATTTATGATATGCATCAGTAACAAATACATATATAATTGTTATGCGAGATGTCTGTTTTCTTTTATGTAAATAAAACTAATTTTTCCACAACAGCACGAGACAAGTTTTCGTTCCCCGCCCATGAACTATTCTTCAGCAGCAGTGACGTCTAGCGGCGTAATTGGTATCCACGACATTAAAATATCTAAATTGAGAAAACCATTTATTTTATTTTATATCATTCATTAAATTTTTCTTTCCATTTTCTTGACTTCGCGGTTAGCGTTTGAACCACCAGTGAATAAGCATTATTCAGGTGTGCATGCAATATCGTCAACCTCATCGCGAGTTTCCATCAGGTGAGATAGAGGTCAAATACGTATTTTTTTTTGTAATAAATAAAAAGTACTTGAAAGGGTTTTGGACCTGTTTTTAAAATGAGGAAACTTGTGATGTAATAATAGAATAGAATAGAATCGTTTATTTCATGTTATCAATGTCACAATATTACAATTGGAAATACAATGTCAAGGGATAACTATGATCGTCAGTAATAAAATTATAATAATAATAATGAATATAAAATAAAGTAGTATAACTACTGCTTGTCGAATAAAATAAAATTAAAATTGTTTCAAAAGACTCATCGACACTGTACAATTCAATATCCAATAAAAGGATTTTTAGTCGGGTACAAAACGTTTCATCGTTTCTAACACTTTTCAGGTCTGTGGATAGATGTTCGTAGAATCGGGGACCTATTACCCGCGGATTTCTAGTTGCAAGTTCGGTACGGTGGGCAACGGATTTTAGTGTTCCCGCGTTTCGTAACGCTCGGCCTCCGCCCGTACGTCGCTCATAAGTAGCCAAGTTTTGACGCGCATAAACTATTATATTATAAATATATTGTGAGTACATGGTCATTGTATTGTATTTCTTAAAAAGGTTTCTGCAGGTCTGACCCTTTTTTATGCCTACTATTGTTCTTAGTGCACGTTTTTGAAGAATAAATACCCTAATCGACTCAGTTGAATTACCCCACAGTGTGATGCCATAAGACATCAACGAATGAAAATATGCATAATACGTCTGCCTCAATACCACATTGGAGAAAAGAGGACGCAGATTTCTCAGTGCGTATGCAGCACTTCCAAGTTTTTGACATAGTTTGTATATGTGACTTCCAGTTCAAATTTGAGTCTAGCGTTAAACCCAAGAATTTACAGGTGTTACATAATGGAACAATGGAGGTGATAATTGGCTTTGTTATAGAATTTCTTCCTGAGAACAACATAAGGTTTGATTTCGATTCGTTAAGAATAAGTCCATTCGCAGAGAACCACTCACACAGCTGCTCATACGTGCAGGCTAATTTTTCTTCCAACTCGTTGTAGGTTTTAGCACACACCATAACGGTTGTATCGTCCGCAAATAGAACCACAAGACCCCTGATATAAAGTATGGCAGATCATTGATGAACGCCAGGAATAGTGTATTACCTAGGGCAGATCCCTGTGGGATGCCAATGGTGACGTCACCAGCCGCTGACCTAGTTGATTGAGAATACATGATTATTATGCTCTGGCCACACAGGCGGGCGCGGGAATGTTTGTAATGTGGCAGGTTTCATATAAACTCGTACATTACAAACATTCCCGCGCCCGGAACGCCTCCACACCCGCCTATGTGTGGCCTGAGCAATCTTATATGCTGCTTTGCTGCAACGAATACGAATAAGTATATTTGCTATCGAATACCGAATATTCGGCCCGATTTGTGAAACACTGCAAGGAAAATGATTACCAATTATTACTTTCGGACATGATACACATACATTTTTACAATGTTTGATTATTTGTGTTTCAAAAAAGGTATTTTAATTTTCAAGTTTATAATTTAAATTTGTGATTGAATAAAGAAATTGTTTATTTAACTTCGTTTAATAGTTTCCAATACTTAATTTTATTTTAGTTTCCAAAAATAATAGGCAGTACTTCCCTGGATGAACTCTCACAAGGAGCTCTACTACTACTGTAGCTATTTATAGTAACTCCATTGTTGAATAATTGTCTAATTACATAACTATGATTGAATGTTATCGCTATTTAAATAGGATCTAGTTCGGAAGGAACGTACATACAACATTCATACGTGACAACCACATCAGTAGGTAGTAAGAGAAACTACTACTGTTGAAATTACACGAGTTTGTTTATTACACAAAATCGATTATTAATATTTAATTAATATTGTGGTTGGCTACTTATTCAAGTAGGATACGGCTTGCCTTGGTAAGAACTTAAAGGTACTGACCAATTGTAGAAAGTGTGACAGATTTATAGAAATTGACTAATTAAAGATTTAGAAGATTGCATTTTAATTCGATCGAATTAAGAAGTTGATCAATTGATGAAGTGCGATCTGTTCGCATGGGTGCAGCGTGCGTTAATTAGGCTCCATTTATATTGCGGCGGATGTTATACCAACACGGCGTAATGAACTAAATGTTCAATTGTGTAACTAGAAACGAGCCAAAAATCGCGTCGCGCGTCTTCCACTGAATTCTCACGCATGCTCGAGAATGCTTTCGCAGCTGGCGAATCCGCGGAGTGGCGCGAAGGCAGGCGCAGTGTGACGTCAAACGTCGACAAAATACTAGTCTCAAGGCGCGCAAGAAGTGCTCGACCATTCCAGAGATCGCGCGCCCCTTCTCGTGTGGCGAGGCGAAATTGACGCTTCCATTCCTTGCCGCCGCAATGTAAATTGAGCCTTAAAGAAAACTATGAGTTGTCCCCATTGACTTACTAAGTCAATGGTTGTCCCCTAATTCATAGCAGTAGCTAATTAAAACCAGTGAATGTCATCATATCGATATATTTCAAAGTTGTTATTACAAATACCACAAGTATGAAAATTCTTATAAAACAAAATTTCAAAAAAATACAGCTTTAATGTGACCACAGTTGTTTCATAAACCATTGAGTTGCCATTTGTCGTAAAAATTATAACTAATATCAAAATGTTCACCTTTTCACACGGTTAAAAGTTGTTGTTCACTATATTGATAACTAATGATTTAAACTATGAATACAAGCAATAAATAAACGGAAACCAATTTAAGTACGATTTACGTAAACCTAATTAATTTCACTTTTTTACATTTGATTATTCACACATTTACAAACTTTTGGAATGCTAAATACAGTACTTACATGATATATTGGCAGGATTATAAAATGCGGATGAATTGTTACGGTTCGGAAGTATTATTTATTTTACTTACTAGAAAATCGAAAGATGAAAATTGGTACGATCCCTTTCAATAAAATAATTATGAAAGTCCTAAATTAATTCTTTCTCGGTCGTAATTCAACTACTTCTATTTCGTTATATGATGTTAGGCACTAGCTAGAGCAACAAGAACAGCAATTGAATCAAGACCTAGTCAAAAACAATACTAAACAATGTAAGCGCTTGAACATTCGAGAGTTCTTAAAATTAGTTTTGAACACAAAGAATGGTGAACCCCAAATTTTTTAAAAGCAACTGTTTCAGAAACAGCTTAGGGAATGAAAAATGCGTCGTAATTTATAAAAGAACTAGGGTTTCTGCTGATTACAAACTCGCTTTCAGATTCGCTCATGGTAGGAGCTTTAACCACCCACAGCAACGGACCTAGGCGCGGCTCTCTACCATCAGCTATATGAAGACGAATAATTTAGTTACGAATCAAGCGTTAACAGGGTCTAGCGTATCACAGAACGGGCGTGGAGAGGCGTCGAGGCTAGATGAGGTCTGCGCGTGGGCCGTTAGTGGGCCACGAATAGACGGGGGGCACGGCCGCGCCGTACCGCACGTCGTACATCTGCGCGCGGATGAACGCCTCCGTGTCTTGTGGCTGCGGGTAGACTGATGCCTTGTCTGCAAGCAAAAAATAGCTCTCACTTAATATTTTCTGAAAGGTTACGGCACTTAACGTCTTGAAAAATAAATTCTGTCCATAATTATCAAATGCATATCACGAATAAAAATTAACGCTATCCCATCTCTTCCGTTGTTTTGTTTTGCTCAAACACTCGCACTCAGTAGTAGCAGTAGAGCTCCTTGTGAAAGAGAATGTCAGCATTACTGTGTTCTCATTTTGAAAGGTAAGAGTGCTGGTGAAATTACAGGCACATGGGACTTGTCAACTTAAATCTCACAGTGAAGGGCGCAGTGTCAGTGCCGCTCAGATCTTTGCGATTTAATGCTCCGAGTGGCACTGCAACTGTTGGGGACAGGCGTGTAGCTTACCATCAGGCGCACGACTTGTTCGTCGCGTCACTTGATATTATAACAAAAAAAAACGCAATGGTTGACTACAAAGTTCAGGGAGTATAAAGAACTGAGGCTTAAGGAAAACTGTACATACTCGTCTTGTAAGCGTACTCGATGACTTTCTTCGCGATCTTGACTGAGCAATTCTTGATGTCCTTGAGAGGGGGATACAGGCTGCCGCTGTCCAAATCCTCCTGGCTCACGATCTCTGCTAATGCCTGTAATGCAAAATAGCGAATTGTTTGAAAGGCTACAGTTATAAACCCTTTACATTTGAATAGCTGTATTGAAGGGTGGATTTCACATTTAAAACAAACCTCTGCAGCCAGCAGCATGAAATCCTCGCTGATGTCAATAATGCCAGCGCAGATGATTCCAAGCGCTAGCCCGGGAAAGATGTAAGAGTTGTTGCCTTGCCCTGGCGTTAGTATGCGTCCGTCCTTCGTGCGGTACGTCGGGAACGGAGAGCCGGACGCAAAGATCGCGCGGTCCTGCACAAGAACAAGAAGTTTACGCCACATAAAAAATGGTTGTTAGAAAAAACCCAAGCAAAAACAACGTGCATCTCTCATGACTCGGCCAAGACAGTCACGTATCAGAAAGTATATTAGATCATTTAGATAATGGAAAAACACGCGTAAAATATACACAACAGTCTTCTGGTAGCTGTAAAGGTACCTGGCTGAAGAGAACTTACGAATAAGTTGCCACAGATGGCGTTAAAGCAAAAACACCGTTTAATCTCAATACAAAGATCCGCAAAAAGCACAGAGAAATTCGTAAGATCGACTGGCTCGACTCGTAACACAGTTGGCAGAGGCAACAGATACTGGTTCGAGTCCAGTTGGATTGAAGGAATTTTTCTTTGCAAACGCAAAGAAGTAGTTTCTTATTATTATTGATACAAAGATGGAACGTTTGTTCCATCTTTGTATCAATAATAATATCAAACTAGTGTATCAATAATAATAACAAACTAGTGGAGTGTTTCCACAAAATCAGTAAAAACATCATGATATTCAATAAAAATTAAATAATGGGTACAACAAGCTTACATCGGTGTTCGAGTAAGCATCCTCTGCGGTGCACTCGGCCTTGCTGGTGGGGTTGGACAGTGCGAAGATGATGGGACGATCGTTCAGCTCGCCCATTTTTCGCAGGATCGCCGATGTGAACGCGCCGCCGATTGCCGCCGCGCCTGTTGATACAGAATTATGTTTTTACAACCGCTCACTTTTTTAATACCAAACTATAGAGCTTATGTTTCGCTCCTATCAATCAATGCTTATTTATGGGATTGTTTTCCTTTTTTTGAACATTTTTAATTACTGTGTAAATACAGATTTTTTTTTTAATAAAAATAGATATTGATGGTGTTAATTATGAGTAACAAAAATTGGCATTTCTGCCGCCGTTAGTTGAAAGAGCGCATGTGACATATTTTCAAATAAATTGTTATACTGCCGTGATCAGAAAAAAACGACCAATCTTTCACTAGTTTTATTTTTTTCCTAAGTGGATAAGGTATGAAGTTACCGCAAGAGAAAAGTAGATATTTTTAAAATTTCATTTCTATAAACATTATTTTTTCGGTTTTGAGTTTTTGTCACAAGCGCCCTTCCAAGTAACGGCGGCAGAGTTGTTCTTAATAGGTAGGTATTTGACAGTCGTCATCACAAAACCGCAATTCTTTAAAGGTTCAATGCATACATGCAATGTCATTCAATAAAAAATTAACTTTTACCATTTACAATTAAATTACTATCTATTTACAAATGAATGAAATCAGAAACTCGGGTCGCTGAGTTTCTGATTCATTTTCAGAGGAATCTGCCATAATAATGAGTAATTGGTTTAGGCTCACTTTACATTACCGCGGAACGGAATGGTAGCGAATTTTTTTTTAACGATATTGTACGTAGCATAATGACGTTTATGGTCAATTGTGTAACTTATAAACTATATACGAGCTAAAAAAAACAAGTTGCGCGTTTTCCGCAGAATTCTCGCGCATGCTCGAGAATACACGCGCATTCACAATCGAAAATTCCGCAGCTGCCGTCGGCGACGCCGAGCAAATCCGCAGCAACGTTAAGCGTCCTCGAAATAGGTTGTGTACGTACCGAGACAGAAGAAACATGCATTCAGGTAAAAAGTTTACTGTGTAAAGGCTAGAAACTTTAGCGACAAAAACCCTAAGGATACTACATAGGAAAAAATCATAAAATAGGTGGATAGAGTATAAAACTTTGTGAAAATTTTTCATGTTGTCCAAAAAGTTTTCGACAGATCATGAACCCAAGTATCTTTTCTCCTTTCTTTTCTTTTCTCTTCTTCTACTTCTTCTACTTCACAAATAAGCAGAATAAAAACAATATCCACATCCATCACTTTTGCCAGAAGATCTAGACTAAACAACTGAACACCTACTAAGGCGCAGTCGTGGGAATTCTTGGGAATGCTCGAGAATTCCTGCGACAGCGCGCTCCTTCTCGCGCAGCAGCGAGGCGAATTTCGCTTCCGGTCCGCCGTAATGCAAATTGAACCTTAATGTTATCTGTTTACTTATGAAATGGACTGACTTCTTTGGGTTCTCCGGTAAAAATGGGTGTTCCGCAGGACTCAATACTTGGACCTTTCTTATTTCTAATTTATTTTAACGATCTGCCATTCTTTGTTAAGGACCATTGCGAAATAGTATTGTATACTGATGACACATCATTGATTTTTAAAACAGACAAACATGATATTAACTACGGCCATATTAATGATACCCTCTCTAAGGTAGTTTATTGGTTTAATGCTAACAATTCATTGCTTAATGCCAAGAAGACGAAATGTGTTAAATTTGAATTAAGTACCTAACGTAAAATCGACTAGTCCAAGCATAGAAACGGAGAAAAGTTAGACCTTGTTAATAAAGCAGTCTTCTTGGGGGTGACCTTAGATAGGAAACTTCAATGGTTTCCATATATATCTTCCCTGGCCAACAGATTAAGCTCCGCTGCATACGCAGTCCGCAGAATACGTGAGCTTACCGATGTTAGTACTGATAGACTAGTTTATTTTAGTTATTTCCATAATATAATGTCCTACGGCATTCTCATGTGGGGTAAAGCGGCAGATATTCAAACCATATTTGTATTGCAAAAACGAGCGTTTCGTTCTGTGTACCGTCTAGGCTCTCTGGTTTCTCTCAGAGAAAAGTTTAAGGAGACTGGTATCATGACTGTGGCATCACAGTATATTTATTCAAATATTTTATATGCCCGTAAAAATATACATAATTTCAAAAAGAAAGAAGATATCCATAATAATAAAACCTTAGAGCCAAGTCCAAACTCATGGTACCACGATTTCGTTTAACCAAGGTAAACGACTCTTTTATAGGGAACTGTATACGTTTTTACAATAAGATTCCGGAGTATATGTATATATGTAAGATTATCATTTCCTAGGTTTAAAAACTACATTAAAAATATTTTGATTTAAAAGTCATATTACAAAATTGAAGACTACGTGTTAGATAAACATGTATGGAAAGACGACACGGCTCCAGAATCCACACAAATTTGATTCAAAGTGTATTCCATAGCATTTAAGTTAATTTGAAAAGAGCAATCCCTAGAGTTTCTTCCTCGTTCTTCTCAGGGAGGTCAGCGTAGTGAACGAGATACTGCTCGTTCACTACGCTTAATGTAATGTAATGTAAATGTGACGTTTTCAAGTGTACATTTATTTTACGTATGGAATAATGATCCTTGACTTTAACTTTGAAAAATAAAATATTTTGTATTTAGAATGTTGATATTATTATTTTCACCAATGAGGACAGACGGCTTGGCGATGTTGACAACTTCCTCGAGGCTGCGAACGGGTGGATGCGTCCTTGCGAACTTCTCCTTGTGCTCGGTGAGCCCACCCTCGGGCCGGTCCTTCACAATAAGCCCTTTCGAGTCCACCATCCAGATGCGACTGCGCGCGTCGGCGTCGCTGACGCCCTCTTGCTTCATCGCCATCACGCATAGACCCGCGATGCCCAATGCAGCCTACGAACATTGTGCCTTGTCAGTATTAATAATAATATTCATAATTGAGGCTATCAGCGCAAAAGTGGTGTAACCCCATGAAATGCATATAGAAGTAGATTATAATGGGTGATTTATAGTTAACCAAATTCATTTGATATAAAGTAATCATATACATATGACCAACATATAATAACACTATTTTATACGTGAAAATAGCATCCAAATATACAATAATTATGTACTTTAGTGTAATTTAATATATATTGTGTAATATATTAATATTGTATAACTAAAGTTGTATGTTACATGTGGGTTACAGCACTTTTGCGCTGATAGCCTCAATCACAATATTATTATTAATAGTAAAACTATTTTATTCTTATTTTATTATTGACCATTGAACCTGTAAAGGGGTCGAAACGTTGCTTTGTTTTAAAAAATAAATATACGCGATTTATATCCGCGAAAAAATAATTTCATTTCCAATGAATTACAATCGCGAAAACCTAAGAACTCAATTAATAATAGTAATTAATTAAATAGCAAGTACAATCAAACTAAAAATATGACCTGCTTCTGTGCGGAAGTAAAATAAATCTAAGAGTCGTCAGACTTAAGCGCATATTTTAAAAAATTGCTTCATTTTTAAATAATAATAAATATTTTGTATGTTGTTTATAATGTCGGAAAATGTGAAGAGAATGACAAGGTTGAAAAAGACGCCATTACAATTTAAGTTGAAACAAAGAATTTGACTTATGTGCTTTAGTCCGCCGACTCTATCAATATACGCCAAAAAAACTACACATTACACTACCACTTCAAAATCAATTTAACAAAAGTGTAACTTCATGCATGTTGAGGGAACGCTTCGTAATTATAATTTTATTATAATAACAATTTAATTATAAAGATTACGAAGCCCCTTCTCACCTCTCCAGCGCCCTGGAAGACAATGACGTTTTCGGAAAGTTTCTTTTTTGTGATGCGCAGACTGGCGAGCAGGCCCGCCACGGCCACGGCTGCGGTGCCCTGAATGTCGTCGTTGAATGTGCAGTATCTGCAGCAAACCACTTTGTATTAGACACACGTCATACGGCGTATTATAAATACCCAAGCACGTTATCTTAGCAATTGTAATTAGATCAGAATAACAACAGTACATTATTATTCTGATCTGATATAGGGCGGTAAATAAGAAATGAGTAACGAGAGCTTGTTAGAAGCTCGAAGCCGAAGGGTGAAAAGGCTTTATTGACCCGAAATTTGTAATTTTTACCGCCCGTGCTACATTTAATGTTTTTCATCACATTTGCGAGGAAATAGATACAATGATAATTGATTTCTTGTATAAATAAATATCGCTTCACAACACAACATTTACGGATTATGCAAACGGCGGGTTTTTTGTATTTTCTTTAAACAGATCGCCAGCTGTTCTTCCATAGATATTACAACTCGAACTAAATAATAAAAGGTAAAAGCGCATGCAGCCGCAATAACAAATAAAATAAATAACTTCCCAATGTTTTCAAATACTGTGGAATTTGAATTCACAAAATAAATCCAGTAAAATATAGTTAAATTGTAAATGTTTAGTTTTTGTATACCTACTTTAAGTTTATGCAAAATATACGTTCAGATTTTTCGAGCACAAAAACTTTTTGCTTAACCTCGACTTAAAAATCCATAAGGCGATAAAGTAATGAAAAAGCCCATGGACATAATTTAGGACATTACGGTTGACTTTGTCTGCATGTCATGACAATGTTTACGAGCAAGTGTGTTGACAATTAATATCAATGAATGGAAAATCACTCACTTGCCCCTGTACTTCTCGAGCAACCGAAAGGCATTGGCATTGCCGAAGTCCTCGAATTGAATAAGGCAGTTCTGCCCATAGCGACGTACGACTGCTTGCATGAACTCGTCGATAAATTCGTCGTAGGCTGCGCCACGAACACGATTCTGGCGAAGACCAATGTACAGTGGATCGTCCAACATGGCTTGGGTATTAGTGCCCACATCTGAAAAAATACGTTTGATTAAATCAAAACGGACGAAAGGAAAAGATCTAAGGAATAGACTCTAGCCAAATTCGACACAGAATATTGAATAGCAAAACATCGCTTGGCACCCAATCATGGTATAGAAAGAACATTTATTTGTCAATGTCCATTATCTAGGCTAGCTCTGCCCACGATCTGTTTGTAAGTAGATAATTGGGTTTATACAGAAGTAATATTACCTAACCAATTATTATAAAGCTTACAAAGTACCTATTGACACGTATATTTATGAATACAGTTTTAAATCTCATTAATATTTACTACTAGGTAGTAGATGACGGTAGATGAAAAGAAACAAAATTGTAAGATTCTGTTTTATATTCATTATAGTAAACGAATATAAAATAGAATCTTACAATTTTGTTTCATCTTATCCAGCGTCAGTTTCCGTTTCTGAGCATGAATTACTACTCTTACTCGAATGTTCGCAATCCCTCCATTCTAATTAAAAAATCATTAGGGATGACACAGTTTTATAAATAATTAATTACTGGTAAATTTTCTGTAGTTTCATATATGCTAGTGATATGAAACTTCTATTGAACGAAATTCATCACACACCTGACTTCAAGGCTAGTATTATCAATAGCCTAATCGATTTTCGGGAAAAAATCTTGAAATTGTGGTACGTAATAGTAAAACAGTCTGAGGTGAAAACCTTAAAAATCACATATTTTGTTTGTTGACATTTATTCTACATCAAATTTGGTTGGAGTATACGGAGCTAGTAGAGAGAAAATTAGATAGAAGGTTGATTATTTAGAGACTTAGAGACGTTAGTCATATTTACACACATTTACTATAGCATTTTCGAAAAAATTGTCACTAGTCTCATATACTGATTTATATATAAAGAGTCACAAAATGACGACAATTCTAGGGAAAAAAATATTTTCTTTTCCGTCTCATAATTCAGTCAAGGGATACTACAAACCCAGTGTGATTGGTAGACACTGATGCGGCTTGATGCCGGCGAGCGCAGTGTAGAGCGCTAGCTTGCCGACGGGGATACCCATACCGCACGCACCCAAGTCACCAAGTCCCAAGATGCGCTCGCCATCCGTGACCACGATCGCTCGCACATCAGTTTCCGGCCTAGATACAAAAATAAGATTTGAAGATCTGGATTTGTTCTTCGAAAAGCGCCTCAAGTGCAACGGAACAAAATACGTCAATGTGTAGCTTGATGTGCTGGCGTCTGTACAAAAAATTAGTGATATCAGTTTTTTTGTAAATGAAAATGTGGTATATGTCAAATAGTATAAAAGCTTCCCAACAGAAGTCTACCATATTGTACCAAATTGAGAAACATTAAAGACACCCTCATCAAAACCAGACAAATATATTACACGCTATACAAAACAGTATACCGAGCGAGAAACAATTACCTAGGCTATTTATTACCTACAATTCATTTGAATGAGCAACCAATGCTATTGCCTAAAAAATAGTCAGCCAGGTAACTGTTGACATTTAATGGCCTTATGAAAGCCGCAGGTAATTATATAACTATTACTCCTCTACATTCGTACAGATCGTATTGACACGACGACATTGAATTAATGAATCTATCTCAGAAATTCAATGGCGTCGTATTATCCATGTAAGACCGCTAATGGCATCCAGTTCAATTTATAAAAGTATGTTCAATTTATAAATGCAACTCACCAGTTTTTAAGCGTATCATAAACATGTCCTTTGTCATTGATGGTGATAAAAAGCCCGCGTGGTCGGCGGTACACCAGACCGTATTTTTGACACGCCAGTCCAACGGTTGGCGTATAAACAATTGGCATCATCTCTTCAACGTTCTCGGCAACGAAACGGTAGAAAAGATGTTCATTGCGATCCTGAAATATAAATCACATTTATTTTATTCCATGCGGATAGACTAGGAGAGATAAGTGTGTTAGCAGTTTAGTGTGGAGATCACGTTGGTAGGAACCGAAATTGACGAACACTACCGAGAGAAAGGCGCGAAACTGATACGAGATCATAAGATACGAGAACGCTTTTGCCTCCTATTTGGGAAGTCCGTTTTGTTGGTTTAAGCATTTTTTAATCGTTTGCAGTTTTGTCTTAGGTGAAAGAAAACATCTTGAGGAACTCAGTTGGCGGAGCGAAACTACGGTACAGCGTGGTCGCAGGTTCAAGTCGTGTCGGGTTGAAGGAACTTTTCTTTGTGTTCGATCTTTGTATTAATAATTATTAAAAACTAGTGGAGTTATTTCACAAAAAAATATTTGAATATCACGGTGGTAAAACATCGTCAAAGTAAATAACATCAATAATCTATATAAACTAACGAGCGTTTGATAATAATTTCACATAGATAATGTAATATAATCTCTCATTGTATTGTCAAAGAAGGCCTCTCAGACGGACTCGTCCTAGACTTGTGAATTGGGCCATTGACGGACATGGCTTAACTCTCCTCTGCCCTACAGTGGGGTGCATATAGGAAGATGATAATACTGATCGTGTCCTGTGCATCTTACTGCGTTCGGTATTTTTCAGCACATAGGACTGAGAAAATATAGCTCGTTACTTCCACATTTGGTCTACATTCGCATTAATTCTCGACTATGTGGACAGCATAGCTGAGTGTGAACGGCTACTACTAAACGAACTGCATGCGAAGTTCGTATAATACAACTCCATGCAGATGAAATGCATCAGGCTCAGGAGTTCATTGCAAAACTTAACGTTGAGATGAGGTACGGCTCGAATTAACTAAGTGTCAATTAACATTTTTTTCTGCATTCGGCGATTTAATTTGTTTTTAGTTATAATTAAGTTATTTCTATCTATATATTTCCGAATCTATTTCGGAAAGGTGATCTGTGAAAAATAAATCAGTAGAGGGAAGTTTCACCAATCGTGTTTTGTTTTACCATTATAATTATATTGATTAAATTTTCAAATAATCGTCACCTTTTGCCGTTACTAAAAAAAGTGGTTTCAGGTGCAAAAAAATAATAATAAGGCGATAAAAATCTAAAAATAATAATAAGCCGACGAATAAATCCTCGTAAGAATGTCAATTATTACATTTGATTTTCGGACTATCGTTTACTTCGACGCTTGAAGTTGCATGCAGTTGAGTTTCGACATGGTTTCGACTACATGTAGTTAATGCGCGAAGTTGTTATCAAGGTCTGCGCTACATTAATTTCTTTACGACTTCACGCATTAACTGCATGCAGTCGAAACCGACTTCATCCAGCCGAGATCGACTGCATGCAGTTAATGCGTGGAGTCGTTATCAACGTCATGCAGTTGAGATCTCGGCTGTATAAAGTTTTGACTGCATCAATCTGTTAGCCGCCTATGATCATGAAATCAATTCGATTAGTCAGATATTAAAGATATCATTCACATTAATTTAAAACATCTATTTGCTAAAATTTGTCGTTTTCTGTACTGCTGCTTTTGTTTCTTTTTGCATTAAATTCGTGCAAATTCCGTGTATACACATTGCAATTTATTCGCGCACACATACATTTTCCATTGAATAATTTTCAACGAGAGCATTTTCTTAGTAACCCGTTTCGAACATTCATTGACCCGGAATTAATACGGTATTTAAATTTTAAATTGACATGTACTTTATTCTAATTTACCAACAACAATGTCTTGCGAAAACAGGAAGGGCGAGAGACGGCTTCGTGACCTTGTGACGTCATGAAAGGGAAACATGCCTGGCGGATCCCTTTCACAGTGAAGGGAAACTGTTACGCCACCGTGAATCCACTTTGTTTGACGTCACTCTATTTCCATCGTCTCTATGATTGTAAACTTATTTGAATATAAGAGAGCTTCATGTTTTATAAAAATTGTAAAATTAGGTTGAATCTGTTTTGTACTTTGGTACCAAGGTCACGTACAATATAAACTTTACAATTTACAATTACGGGGGACGAGTTACAATTGTATAAGTTTTTAGTATAAGTTTTTGTATAATAAAAATTACAATTTATTTTTAGTTATTTACATTAAGTTTTTAACATATATATCGTATAATTTGACACTTATATTACATTTTGTATTGTAAATTTTATCAGACGGGGCTTAAACTCATTACAATAGATCTTAACTAACAAGTGATAATTTACTTGATAATAATGCTTTAGTTAAATGTAAGTTACCAAACTAGATATCATCAGTCTTGCACACCGCAGCCAGCTAGTCGAACATTTCATCATTATCAAATTACTTGAACTTGAGAACAAGAAAACTAAGTTCCAGTTTGCTCTCTTAGGGCAGATCAACACCGGCTCACGTGCATGAAGAGTGCAGTTCGCGTGCATCTTAGGAACATAGTCTGCACACACGGACACATTCGCGTGTGTTTTACGTGTAACGCAACAAAAAGGCTAATTGACTGACGATAGCTTAATGACTTATGTATGCACGCGAACTGCGCATATTCTGCTCGCGACATGCGCGCGCTGAGATTAACACGTCCATTGCCGTTGGAGGCGCGTGGCGTGCACGGTTCGTGAGCGTACGCGACACGCGCGCAGGTGTGGATCCGCCTTAAGATTTAGCGATCCTCGTGCAAAGTTAAAAGTTTGCATACGAAAACCTAGTACCGTTCGTAATATCTGATATATGAAACACCGCATATTAAAGGTACGTGAACGTATCATATGGTCCTTTGTGATATCCAAGAAACCTTATAAAACGGAAGATAGCTTAAGTGTTAGTTCCCTTTGAGTATTATATTACAGATTTGCTGAACAAACTGAGTTATTGAACCTGCTTAGCCTGTCTCACGTCCTAGAGACACACGGTGTCCTAACGATCTTGGTGTTGTTTTACACATGGGTAAAAAAATTACAAATTAAAAATTTTAAAAAGTGGATAAAAAGCTGACAACTGCGAGGAAAAAAAGGACAGTTGCGCGTTACAGACGCAATATGACACTAGGACGCTCCAGAATCAAAATGGTAAGAGACACCGCGTGTCTCTAGGACGCGTAACAGGTCGCGCAAACCCTTTGAAAAAAACATAATAATATGTGCGTGATACTTACAAGCAGTCCCATAAGATATATGTACTTGTTGAGGGGATTTTCGTATCTGTCGATAGAGAGCTGACACATGTAGACCTGCTCTTCCTGAGTCTTGACCCTGGCCGGCAGCAGACCATGAATTCCCAGCGTTTGCCGCTCTTCGATCGAGAATGCCATGCCCTGCGAAAATAGAAAAAAAAACATAAGTAAGACATACACACTTCAACCTATAATTAAGTGTATCGCGATGTCTGCAGGCTGGTGGCCGGAGAAAGAATCGGAACTGATATTTTGAGCCGTAACTTATAAACATTATCTTGCACGAATTATTTCCGCCTTCGCTTTCCATCATCGGGGAACCAGGCGTAGGCTGCAGACAGTAGGATTTAGGTATGCATACTCCGTCGTCGACTTTCACCGTCACTTTTTATGAGGTGAGAAGGAAGTCAAATTTGTCCTTATTTTTTAATAATAAAAAAACATTTATAATATAATTATCTCGTCTATATACATGTGTATATTTTTTAAATAGCACTAGAGCTCCTCCTATAAGAACTCGTCTAAGGAAGCACTGCCACCATACCTATTTCAAGCCGCTACCGCTGCCAAGCAGTAATATGAGAATTACTGCGTTCCGGTTTGTAGGGTGATGGTGAAATTACAATGACATGGAACTTGTGAACTTATGTTTAAGTGTGACGCACGCTGTGGCAGTGTCCCTCCGATCTGTGCGATTTACAGCTCAGAGTGGCCCCGCAACTTTACTGTTATGAGTAGGCGTGTTGCTTACCATGTGCGCTTAACACAGCATATTCGTCCCCTTACTGGATATCGTTAATAATAAATGTATGTAATTATCAGTGATCGGAATTGATGGAGTTAATTTGGCTAAACTAAAGAATAATGTGGACATTACCTTCTGCATATCCCGGCCTTCTCGGAATTGACTATTTCTGAATATATTGTAATATATACTACAATTTGAGTACATTAGCGACAAATTATTATTTCCTATTAAGTATTTGGTACAAATTATTGTCTCAAAAATAATATTGTAGTTGTGTTTCTATAGGTACTTACATATTTAAATACTTTAGCTGTTTAAAAAATAAACATGTAACAACCTATATTTTGGACTGCTTAGAAAATAAACAGTGAAAACAAATATTTTATACGCATTAATGACGAAATGTATATGTCTATATTAAGAAAATATATTTATATTTTAGGTCGATTAACTGCTTCAATTCCAATCACTGGTTATTACTTAGTCAGATCTCATCTGAGAACAGAATGACTGAAATGGCCATCACCGCCCAGGCCCCAAGGGATCGACACGTTCGGCAGGCCTTTGCAAATGTTTCACATCGAATATTTCTTTGTGTTCTAACGATGTTCCCTGTTACCTGTTGTTATTGATTGGATTATCTTACAAATTACCTAAGGCTAGGCTGGTATTAATTTAATTACATGTATCTATCTACAGGGACCTCAAATGCTTAATATAGCTAATTTTACTTAAAAGAAACATTTTTTTCTTTATGAATAACTTCAGTCATTCAGTCATATGTTTTTTAAAGGTTACCTTATTTCTACCTTATATTACATTCCCCTTCAAGTCTATTATTTTTTTTCACCCTGTATACCAGCCTGACTTGGCATAAGTAGACGTTTGTCAAACTTAAACCGTTATTTTTATATATGTAATACATTATAAACATATTTATATATTTCTTTTCGATTTGTTAACTTCAGCTACTAGTTGTTTATCAAATTGAGCAGTAATTAACTTCTGTACTTACTCTACAATATAATCGGGACATCGCACCACAAAAATGGCGACACTGCTTTTTCATCTTTTTTAAATTACAACCCTAAGGTTGCTTAGATGAAATTGCTATTATAGGTAGGTTGCCTATTGTATGTATATTCGCTTGATTTCTTTTTGTCATTTAAAAACTACAATAAATTAAATGGGGTATTGCATTGGCTTACAATTATATGGACGTCGGGTCCGCGCTAAAAAGTGTCCTAACTTATAGGGCGTTAAAATCGTACACAGAGCGTCATTCACGCTTTAGTATTTGTTTGTTCGACTGACAGCGAAGCAAGCAAAGTTAGACAGTACTGCGATGACATTACAATTTAAATTCAACGTTTTAGCTTTTTCATATTCCTTTACATGTCACCACGTTTAAATAGGTTGACTTGGGACATTTTTTTCGTGGTTTTTGTATTAGACCCGTCGTCCATTTATTTGTAAGCCAATGGGGTATTGCAATTTCTAATGTGCAATAAAAATATTTCAGTCATTCGAAAACGCACTTTAATTATAACAATAATTAAATACGGCCATATTAGACTATACAAATGCGACTGGCATAAACAAGCGATTCAGACTTTAAAAAAACTGGCCTGTTGCCACCTTGGCCACTCGATATTACATTACCGTCGCCCTGAGTACTTGCATACATCGTTTAAACTCCGTCAATGTAACAAGTAACTTTTGACGACGGTTCTTTATAACGGGTTATCCATAGCGGTTACAGTGCCACTCAGAGCTTTAAATCGCAAAGATTTTAGTTCTGTCATCCGGTGAAATAAGTTGACAAGTTCCATGTGCCTGCAATTTCACCAGCACCCTTACTTACCCTTCAAAACCGAAACAGAATAATGCTCACATTACTGCTTGGTGGCAAAAATTCGTAAATTTGGACGAACTCTTTCACAAGGAGCTCTACTGCTACTAAACAGTTAGTGGTTGGTACGTGAATACCAAAGTGAGTAAATAATTATATGTACTCAGTTCCACGTGGAACAATAAAATATCATATTTATTCCTATTACCTAAAAATATCATATTTATTCCCATTCGTTCCATGTAATTTTCGCTTATTATTTTCACTTATTAATTTCACTTATTAATACAATTATTTTCACTCTTGACTTTTCTTTCTCATACTACTTTCTTATACAACCATTTAGTTTCGGTTTGATTTTGGAACCAAATTTTTTTTAATACTTGTTCTACTTAATTTATCTCTATTTATTATATTTATGTTTAGGTGGTATAGGTATATTTATATAAAATACTTGAAGGAAAGAAATATTTAAAGGGTTAGAGTATTGTTGGAAGGATTATTTTAGAAATAAACAGGGTACATTTCAGTTAATTTTAGGTAATTATTGTTAAAATATATTATGTACAATGTAAATATTGTTTCATTAATAATGTTATCAGATGTTTAGAAATTCATTCACCTCATTATCAATAAATATTTTAAAGAGTCTGCTATTAAAACTTATTTCAATAAATGCAGACTAGAAGAAATAGTAGTCTCTGCTAACATGATGTAACAAAAAAGTATATCTTTTTTACTTTTATAAAAAATATATATTATCGACTCCCTTTGTAGAGAGGTATGGCGTTGAATAAAAGAAGTACAGAAATTGAAAGCTAGATATTGTCCATGCTTTTAAAACTAAATAAAAATATCATAATTTATTAACAATATAATGTAGTAATAATGAATAGGGAAGTTGCTATATCCTACGTTTATTTATTCATTTATAACTTTTTAAATGTCGTCATAAAAAAGTCTATAGTCAACATGTGGAAAAAAAAGATCCTCCTATAGAGACCGTGTTCTCTACGTCCATACATAAATTATAGGTAATGGGAATAAAGACATAAATATTAAATTTATTCCCACTAGTACCATGCATGGAACTTTTGTGCTGCAGTAAGTAGTTTCACGTAGAACTGTTTAAAAAAGCTTGGGTGGTATAGTATATCCCTGTAGCATACCTCTCTTGATAGGTATTGGGTTTAGTATGTTTATGTAGTCGTACTTGCATCGTGGCCGCACTATACAGCTTCCGCAGAACTTCCACATAGCGAGGGTCGATCATGCAACGATGTAGACATTGTCTACTAGATAGTTTAACATGTCCCAGTTTTAGTGTAGTTAAAAACTATTTAAATGCCTTCTGATCCCCTAAACAATTTTAGTGGACGACCACCAAACTGGCTATTCAACTACTTAATTTAACAGCCTAAGAACTAAATAGTTCTGGAAAAATCTCAAGTCTGAAACGAAATGACACGACGTCTTCTTATGTCACTGTAGTGTATTGACTCTACTATACGCTGTAATACCCTTTCGTGTACTTCCCGCTAAGAAGGTTCCATTTACAAACGAGGAAAACACAGTAAATTCTAAAAAAATAGACTTCTAAAGAAATAGGCATATATATACGTCATACTCCTATTGATATCGTTCTGAAGCACTAATATAGCCTTCATTTTAGCATTGTTAATGAAATAGCTCATCTTTTGGTGCCTGAAACCTTCTACCTAGTGGTTTCTGTAGCCTCGGTAAGCTCATCTAATTTTAACAATTTGGAGCAGTGGGAGTCCAATTGGAACTCCTATAGATCCTTTGATAATAAATCATTTTAATTAAAGAGAGTAATTTTGACACCGCCCGCAATGTAAGTCACTACACGAACCACGTCGCGCGGTGTGCGGAAATACGTCACATTTAAACAAATTGCCCAAATGACGATGACGCGATAAATAAGTTTGCGTGTATCTACCTAGTAGTATTGTTTGACTTACTTTTCAACAAACCATCATTCATCTACGAGCTAAAATTCATGCGGAAGTATCACTGAAAAAAATAACTTCACTACTCATTGACTTGTCACTACTAGATATAATTTTGATCATTGCTATCTCCCACCACTACAATCAGCCTTGACAATTGCTGCACATGTTGTCCCCGGAAACTTAAACGCCCACGAATCAGCTGTTATGACGTATTCAAGGTGACCGATGGTTGACCTTCATACTTTGCACGCGAGCGTCTACGATAGTGGGGTCATACACGTTTGGTTAACGATCGGGCGGTATCACGGCAAAATATAGACAAACACGGTAATGCCGTATAGAGTGCGAGTTTCATTCGACGTCTTACTTTACGTAACTACAAAGCCAGATGATACCCTCAATCTATGTTGCGATAATGTGTAACGGACTTAATAGCAAAGAAATTAACGTTTTGAAGGAAAATGCGGTAGTTTTATTAACATATTCTGTTCACATCGAATTTAAAAATGTTTTTTTTTATAAATAACGCACACACTCAACATAGCCCCGCACTAGGGAAACCCTGTGTCGCGGATGCCATGGATACACACATAGACAACCACAAATTATACGCCCAAACTCACGAGATAAATAATTGTAGGCCATACAACTATTTCTCCCGGCCCGGGAATCGAACCTGGGAAATCGAATCGAAATTTAAAAATGTTAAAGCATCATAATGTGATATGAGAAATAATCTCATTTAGATATACCGATCGGGCTGGTATTGGGACTGACACTATCAGGTTTTCTTTTTGGAAATAACAAAACACAAATCAAAACTGACCTAAAAAATATTACTTAATTAGCAGGATCCAGCGAGAAACTTTATGCCGTCTCGAACATATAGGTCTCGACATTTAAATCAAATTGACCAACCCTATTCTGTGTTTCGCAATTTGTACGTTATTGATCCTTTTTCACAAACAAAGAGTTGAATGATATGTTATTAGCGTAAATTTTCAAGAACCTTTGTTACTTTGTAGGAATACTAAAGGATTGGATTTATTTGAATGTTTTATTGGGCCCAAATTTCTCACTTCCGTTCAACTGAATCCTTTTTCAATTGAGCAATTGTTGCAAGAATGCCGTCTATTGGAAATAACAAATATCAACAAAGTAATACAAATTCAAAATTCACAAGCATCTAAAATTGTCACTGAGACTAGGTAATACAAACCTAGTAAAAACCATTAACATGTAAGAAAATACTGGCTAGAAGTTTCCAATATCGTAAGAAGTTTTAACCAAACCGGAGGCGCGCGGTAATTCTTATTGTACTGAGTTTCCCGCCTTTATTATTAAATAAAACCTTGTTCTACAATACAACACACGACTTTTACCTTTTTGAATAAAAGCAATTTGACTTTCATTTCGCAGTTGGATTTCAAACAACGTATTTATGAATGAATTCAATCAATCAAAGAAATGGGTTCACTTATAAGAATACAAGACAAACAAGAATCAGTACAGAGTACTAAAATAACCGACCTCAAAAGTACGTGGAATTACGTTTATTTGCTAAGTTTTATGGAAATATCCCCTAGTTCGCCACTATACAGGACTTGACTCTGGAGATAATAAAAATAGGTTCTTACTACGACACTACTCAAAGTATATTGAGAGAAAAACGCCTTGAATTGGAGAAATAGCAAAATTAACCATTAAAGTAATTGCTCCTAAATTAAATTAGGCGCTATTTATAAAAATGAATCTTCATGCGTGAACAGCCACCCTTCGAGGTGGATGATTTTCTTCAAAATGAAATGGGACCACTATGGGAGTACCCCCTTTCCAACAAAAAAAGAATCATGAAAATCGGTTCACAAATACCGGAATTATCGCGTAACATACATACAAAAAAAAAGAAAAAAGAACATACAGGCGAATTGAGAACCTCCTCCTTTTTTGAAGTCGGTTAAAAACAACACTAGATACAGTCAATTTATTGCATTAGTAATAATAAATAATAATAACAGACAAACGAGGTCCATAAAAATGTTGCTATGACTTAAAACTATGTTAGTAAGTACCTACTTATATTGTAATGCCGGGTACTCATTCCTCTGTGCAATGGTCTTCAAAAGGCTGTTGGAGCTGACACGTATTCTGTTCAGTAACGACACCGACTTTGACGTTGTACAGCCATGAAACCGCCTACGCGCGCATCAGCTATCATGGCTAAAGCCGGTTTAACATTTGGCTGACGTGTCGTGTCATGACGTATCGGAACGGTAAACCTGACTTGTGGCACTGGATAAACGTGGCAACCCCAACAACGCCCTGAAGGTATTGTTATATTGCACACGCAGAGCATTCAGGGAGCTCTGAGTGTAGCTCGTCCACAGAGTACCAGCGTATGGTCACCACTATGCACACCTGCAGTAAGCTCTAAAAAGCGTAATCTTTACTGCAGCAGTTCATTTGGCGAATCTACGAGCGAGCATGTTTGCTCTGACCGATAGTGCTTTGCGCTCGCGCATCATCCATGTCATCTTTGAGGTCGTCGGCAACATAGTGTCCACTATTAGACGAAGTATTCAAATATTACTATTATTTTTATTTATATTTACTAACCAAAATGATGATGTGGTGGAAGTCAGATCAAGAGCACCCCTAACCGACGACCATATGGAAGCATTGATGCGTGTTGATGAGGCAAAAGATGTGTGTGTCAGGAAGACTGCGATCTCTGCCTACCCCCATAAGAGAAAAGTGTGAAGTGTACGTATTATGTATGAATTATTGTAAGACTCTTATTAACGCTCAAATTTTATATTTTTATCTAAAAAGTCAAATACAAGTAAAGATTAACAAACCCGTGAGTCCAAAGCAGCTAGGCAGTCAGGAACTTCAAAGATCTGTCTTCTGGGTGTCAGATGCCACCACCTTTCCATCTTGAACACTTTGTAATTAACTTTGTTTCAAATTCACTTTATCTTAAAATTCTCCTCACTTTTTAACTTTACTC